>NC_034188.2:79609179-79738574 GCF_002021735.2 Oncorhynchus kisutch | reverse complement strand
GAGGAGAGATAGGACGAGGCTAAGGTGGGAAAGGAGAGGACGAGGAGAGAGAGGAGAGGCTAAGGGGGAAAGAGAGGACGAGGGAGAGAGAGGAGAGGCTAAGGGGAAAGGAGAGGACGAGGAGAGAGAGAGAGAAGCTAAGGAGGGGAAAGGAGAGGACGAGGAGAGGCTAAGGAGGGGAAAGGTTGAGGACGAGGAGAGAGAGGAGAGGCTAAGGGGAAAGGAGAGGACGAGGAGAGGAGAGAGGAGAGGCTAAGGGGGGAAAGGATGAGGACGAGGAGTGAGAGGAGAGGCTAAGGGGGGAAGAGAGGAGATGAGGATATAAAGAGGAGTGAAGAGGAGGTGTTCATATTTATGTGGAGGTGCTAAAATATATGTTTTTAGTCAGCACCCATCGATCAAACTTTAATGATGAGCTCTGATCCTGTCACTCACAGGCCTAACATCTGAGAAAGGACTATGTTATCAGTGTGTGTGTGTGTGTGTGTGTCCGTGTGTGTGTCCGTTTGTTTCCCTTCTCCCTCACTTCAGCCTGCATGACTCTAATACAGATGGATATGTTGACAAGACAGTGGTTATAATATTCATGGCTGTTTCTCTGCATTTGAGGTTCCATTTCTCCTGCTATGGTCGGTGTGTTACCTGTCTGTGTACGTGTCAACAATGTGAATATACAGGGTCCAGAGAAGGTTCAGTTCAGTGACTGAGCTCTGAGTCAGACTGGCCAGTCTGACTCAGAACACAAGAACTGGCCAGTCTGACTCAGAGCTCAGTCACTGTTCTTGTGCTCTGAGTCAGACTGGCCAGTTCCTGAGCTCTGAGTCAGACTGGCCAGTTCTTGTGCTCTGAGTCAGACTGGCCAGTTCTTGTCCTCTGAGTCAGACTGGCTAGTTCTTGTGCTCTGAGTCAGACTGGACAGTTCTTGTGCTCTGAGTCAGACTGGACAGTTCTTGGGCTCTGAGTCAAACTGGACAGTTCTTGTGCTCTGAGTCATACTGGCCAGTGGCAGAGACAGAGATAGAGGGAGGGGGAATGGAGTGGATTGTGGTAGAGAGGGAGGAAGAGAGGGGAGAGAGAGGGAGGGGGAATGGGGTGGACTGTGGTAGAGAGGAAGAGAAGGGAAAGAGAGGGAGGGGGAATGGAGTGGACTGTGGTAGAGAGGACGAGAAGGGAAAGAGAGGGAGGGGGAATGGGTGGACTGTGGTAGAGAGGGAGAAAGAGAGGGGAGAGGGGAGGGGGAATGGGGTGGACTGTGGTAGAGAGGGAGGGAGAGAGGGGAGAGAGATGTAGGGGGAATGGGGGTGGATTGTGGTAGAGAGGGAGAAGAAGAGAGGGGAGAGAGGGGGAGGGAGAAATGGGAGGACTGTGGTATAAAGGGAGGAAGAGAGGGGAGAGAGAGAGTTGGAATGGGGTGGACTGGGTTACAGAAAGTTCAGAGAGAGAGAGAGAGAGGAGAGAGATTGAGAGTTGCAGGAGAGAAGGAGAGGATAGTGAGAGGAGAGAGAGAAAGAATGGACGGTTGCGAGTATTAGCGTAAAGAGAGATTACATATGAGTCATGACAAGAGGCATGTTTAGCTCCCTAGAAACCTTTCACCAACCATGTAAAATTACCCAGGGAGGAAGGAGATGGAGAGTATTAGGTTTAAACAGAATGAGAGAGAAGGCTAAATGAGATGTGACAGGATGGGGGCAGAAGAGACAGAGAATAAGATGAACATGCGTAACAGACCAAATTAGGAGTAAGAGAGTTGGTTTGATCAGCTTTGCTGCATCTACAGTAGATCAAATGTCTAGTAGATGTGTCAGCGATTGGGTGCAGAGATGTCGCGGAGTCAGGCGCAGGACACAGGTTTGAGCAACACAACGGAGTTTACTCACAAAAGTCAAGTAATATTCCAAATAGGAAAATACAAAACACTAACACCTACAACAACCACTAAGGCACCAACAATCACGGACGAACAGAAATGTATGCCAGAGGGTTAAATAAGGAACATGATATGGGAATTGAAACCAGGTGTGTGTAATAGAGACAAAATAAAACAAAACTGAAACATGGATCGGTGGTGACTAAAGAGCCGGTGACGTCGACCCCCCCCCCCCCCCCCCCCCCCCCCCCCCCCCCCCCCCCCCCCCCCCCCCGACACCGGCCCTCAGGGACGTCCTGGGTGGAGACGGTGTGATGAAACTCCTGTAGCAATGAAGGATCTAAGATGTCCTCCACCGGTATCCAGCCATCTCTCCTCTGGACCGTACCCCTCCCCACTCCATGAGGTACTGAAGGCCCCTCGCCCGACGCCTTGAGTCCATGATGGCTCGTAAGGTATATGCCGGGACCCCCTCAATGTCCAGAGGGGGCGGAGGAACCTCCCACACCTCAGACTGCTGGAGCAGACCCGCTACCACCGGCCTGAGGAGAGACACATGGAACGAGGGGTTAATACGATAATCAGGGGGGAGTCTAAACCTATAACAAACCTCGTTCAGTCTCCTCAGGCCTTTAAATGGCCCCACAAACTGCGGACCCAGCTTTCGGTAGGGCAGGTGAAGGGGCAGGTTTCGTGTCGAGAGCCAGACCCGATCCCCCGGTGCATACACCGGGGCTTCACTGTGGTGGTGGTTGGCACTCGCCTTTTGCCTCCTGAAGGCCCGTTGTAGCCGCACATGGGCAGCATTCCATGTCTCATCCGAGTGCCGAAACCATTCATCCACCGCAGGAGCCTCGATCTGGCTCTGGTGCCATGGTGCCAGGACCGGCTGATAACCCAGCACACACTGAAACTGTGATAGGTTGGTAGAGGAGTGGCGGAGGGAGTTTTGGGCCATCTCCGCCCAGGGGATGTAAACCGCCCACTCCCCCGGCCGGTCCTGGCACTAGGACCGCAGAAACCTACCCACATCCTGGTTGACTCTTTCCACCTGCCTGTTACTCTCGGGGTGGAAACCTGAGGTAAGGCTGACCGAGACCCCCAGGCGTTCCATAAACGCCCTCCAGACTCTAGACGTGAATTGAGGACCCCCGATCAGAAACTATATCCTCAGGCACCTCGTAGTGCCGGAATACGTGTGTGAACAGGGCCGCCGCAGTCTGTAGGGCCGTAGGGAGAACGGGCAAAGGAAGGAGATGGCAGACTTAGAAACCGATCCACAACGACCAGGGTCGTGTGTGTTACCCCGCGATGGGGGAAGATCCGTCACGAAATCCAACGATAGGTGTGACCACGGTCGTTGTGGAACGGGAAGGGGTTGTAATTTCCTCTGGGCAGATGTCTAGGTGCCTTGCACTGTGCGCATACCGAACAGGAGGAAACATAAACCCTCACGTCCTTAGCTAAAGTTGGCCACCAGTACTTCCCAGCAAGGCAGCGCACCGTCTGACCGATGCCAGGATGACCAGAGGAGGGTGACGTGTGAGCCCAACAGATCAAACGATCGCGGACATCAAACGGAACGTACAGACGCCCAGCTGGACACTGTTAGAGGAATTCAATTCCTATATGTTTATTAACCAATTCAATTAATACACTCAGCCCATTTCTAAGGATTTGTAAGATACTTATTTATATAAAATGGGCAGAGACCAGTCTCAAAATCAAGCAATAGCGTTTTTTCTCGAGAGTACTGAAACATGATACAATTTACAACAGGTTATAAACTGAATGACGACATAGGTTTTGAACTGTCCCGTCCCCCCTCCACTCCAATACAATGGCAGAATAGTTCACAAGCCTTCCTACATCGTCCATCACCAGTTTAGATCATTTACGACCAGGTCAAGGTCTCCCTGTGTAGATAAGCATTCTAGCCAGTCTGACGATAAGTTCATTAGTTTCTACCAAGGAACAGACAGTCTTTGTTCTATTTCTTGATTATAATTACACACATTATATTCAGTACTAGGATTAAAAGAAAATGAATACATACATATATACAGTAACGTAATAGTATTCTGATTAGTCAGTCCTGATTGAAATGTATACATAATTTAGTCGTTATTGATAAAAATCCCTTAACATATGATTAAATATTATACTCCAATCACACATCTAGATTTATTAAAATATTAAACAGCATACATCTAATTTTATTAGAAATATTTATGTTATCAAAATACCACCTAACATAAACCAATACTTGCATTCACACTGACTGTTTGAGGCCTACATCAGAATCATAACTCTTCTTATCAGGATTTTCATTAAAATCTTCATCAAAGAAACAGTCTAACATTGAAACAAGATACAACCTAACATCTCTAAATATCAAAATGGTCTAATCAAAACTTAAGTTCCTCGCATATGAAGGATACGGATTCGTTTCTACTGTTCTGGGGACATGCATTCATCATTCCACCGATTAGATCTTGGAATCAGCCCGTATTCACCATCTGTTTTCTCATTGATTTCTCCAGAGTCCTGGAAATTAGAAACTTTTACATCGGAATCATCCACACAAAACTAACACAGTCACACAGATGAAGGTAGCCCACAACACAGTGATCATGACATTTTTCCATTTTCCAAACATACTGTCAATCCAATTACACAGAGAAGTATCCACCCCAGAGTTTCTGCCAGTTCGTGAGCTAGGGTGGTCATCAAACGTGCAGGCCTTGGTCACTGATGCATCTGGAGCTGTGTCATCGGGGAACAAAATACCTCCATACACTCTCACCTTTTCAGCCAACAAACATATCTTAGACTATTCTATTCTGCCAAGACATTCATTACATCTCTGGTATAATTGATGAAGCGCTGTGGATTATCATAAAATAATTGATCCAGTCCACGTTCTTATTGAGAGTGGACCACCAGAAAATACTTGACTCTAATCCTGCTAAAATCTGATTTCTTGCTTTGAACTCGTCTTGTATCCCCCGTGGAACCCCAATGTTATCAACATATACTCTGTCAGCAAAATACCCAGAGATGAAGTACTTATTTTCTCCCGTTTGGCCAACTTCATGTCATGGTGTTGAATGAGTGTGAAAGGCATTCTCAAATGCACAAGAGGCATAATCCTGTCCAATCTGCAGGTAAATTTGGCCATAACATTCCTCCACACAATCACCCGATGTCAGCCTGGCCCACTTTACCTTATTGAAATCCCCAGAGTTCAATCAGCCTGTCATGTCAGACATAATCTCGTCAGTGATAACATTCTCTGTCCTATTGCAGGTAACAACTTCCCCTACATATTTCCCATAAGTACTTTACCGGGCCCCAAACAGTATTAGTCTCCTCCTGTCACTGTAAAGGGAGGTAGTCTCGATTTAAAGGGAACCTGTGGATATAAATAGTTCAAATCAATGCAACTGTCATTATCTGGCATTCCTGCTTTCGTCAACAGCTTTACCATACAGTATTCACTTTAATACGTGTCATGATTTGACTTTGTTCTCTCAATGCTTTGGTTAATACTGTTTATATATCTTTAACCTGAATTATTCCTTTACCCTGGATGATTACACTAGGAATGTCCATTGTGTTAGGGAGATTGATTGAACTCCGGCCGACCATAGTCTCCTTATCAACTCTAACCTCTGCCACCTGGAACGATACCATAGTATCAGTTGAAAAACTGGTCGAAGCCAACATACCATAACCCGAGATCCTGGGTCTTTACCGTTTTAATGTTAGTTCGTACCTTCATACCATACTTCCTCTGCTCGGGAACACAGTCCGAAACTCCAACCCTTACTATACTCCATCTGGTCCCAAATTGGGTGTATGGATTTACATAGCCATCCCTTTCAGTGTGAGCTATGACCTGATTCCATGAATTACACTGTGATTTACACAAATACCTTCCATAAGGTAGCACATGAGTCAAGTTACCCTCTTTGGCCTTCTCGGGGTTCATGGTGTATCGGGATATGGCTCCCACGATCAGACAGCTCAGGACGACCAGCACACCTTTAAAGCTCCACCCTTTCCCGGAAAAACACATCAGTAGCCAGAGAGCCAGACACACCTCCACTTTTATGAACAAACACAGGGATGAAATGACGGGAAAAGAAGTCTTCGTTCGAGAGATGGCCCCCGGAATTCTGTTAATTCAGTTCTCCTCTCGAACACTGTGATTGTTCGACAGTGTCAGTGTGTGTCTTACCCTCCCGCAGTGTGTGATATGAATCCAGGTAGCTATTTTAGCTATTCTCACAGCGAAGGCTGTCACCAGGACTCCTTGGTATGGCCCCTCCCAACGTGCTGCTTCCCGTCTATTCTCCTCAGGGACTGGGTTGAGTGAATCACATTATCCTGTAGTTCACCTGTAGTGCATAAAATCTTGGACATACAGGTTTGGTTAACAAACAGTTTCTCATATGTTCTATATCTGATTATATCTTTAACTTCTATATCTACTTGTTAGCTACATTTTTTTATTTTTTATTATTAGTTATTATCCAATAGGCCACTAAGTGTCCTATCCTGGACCACAACTACCCATCCCCCCTTGATACCTGGCTATGCCCAAGTAACAACCTTGCCTACTCTAAACAATGACTTAGGTAAGATTAGTCAATTATCCTTATGTTCTGACATTATCATGTAGGAACGCCCCTTTCATTCTCCACATGTCCAATTATCCCTTGGGCATCTATTCATATCTATCCTGTACCAATTCTCTGTCAAGTGTCTTGTCTACTTTAAGAGGTATCTGTGTTTTTTTTCTGGCGCCCCTTCTAAACCTTTTCCTCTCTGCTCTCAAACCTTCAAGGTCTCAGCAGTGCGGGGAGGACTCCTTTGTCTGCCCTTTCCCTATCTGTCTGTAACAACTATGTGTTGTTTTCAAATTTTAACTAAATGTCTCACTGTTTGGCTTTATCTAAACTCATGGATTTAAAAAAAAAACATGTCTATGGTTGTCAATTTCTAAAGTCCTTATATAGGTTCATTCATGTTCTCGATCCTATCCATAATCCTGAATCACCACAGATGTCATATTACCTGTCAAACTTTAATACTATTTAAATAAAAATATTCAAATGGTCAAAATAAAGCCAAAACGAATGCTAACCATATCATATCTCTTTCCTGTGTTAATGAAATCCCTTCTTCTGGAATACACTGTATTTTATCTAAAAATAACATGGGTTAACCTTAAGAATCAGTCAACTCAATAATTGTAAATATGTTGCATAGTTGAGATACCTTATTTACCGTAATTTACCATCCCTAAGAACTGCAACTTGTTTATTTTCATAAATCATTTAATGCTTATAAAATCACCTTTTCTATCATGTATTTTCATGCCCTATTGGCTTAAACTGTGTCCTGTCCAAACTCAAAGGACCATCCTCCCCCATTTATTATCGATGATTAATATGATTTCTGTTTCTGTTGTAGTACTATATCAATAGTAGCCAATTTTGAAACCTTCACAGCCAATGTTTAAAACAGAACCCTGAACCTGGCTTCTTCCTCACTAGAGTTTGTTCCCCCGCTCCCCATAATTGGTCCTGCCTCAATTCCACTTTCTCCTCTGTGGTTCAAACTATAATTATGTCCAAGAGCTATAAACTCCATTAGACACTGTTAGAGGAATTCAATTCCTATATGTTTATAACCAATTCAATTAATACACTCAGCCCATTTCTAAGGATTTGNGGGGGAAGGAGAGGACGAGGAGTGAGAGGAGAGGCTAAGGGGGGAAAGAGAGGAGATGAGGATATAAAGAGAGTGAAGAGGAGGTGTTCATATTTTATGTGGAGGTGCTAAAATATATGTTTTTAGTCAGCACCCATCGATCAAACTTTAATGATGAGCTCTGATCCTGTCACTCACAGGCCTAAATCTGAGAAAGGACTATGTTATCAGTGTGTGTGTGTGTGTGTTGTGTCCGTGTGTGTGTCCGTTTGTTTTCCCTTCTCCCTCACTTCAGCCTGCATGACTCTAATACAGATGGATATGTTGACAAGACAGTGGTTATAATATTCATGGCTGTTTCTCTGCATTGAGGGTTCCATTTCTCCTGCTATGGTCGGTGTGTGTACCTGTCTGTGTACGTGTCAACAATGTGAATATACAGGGTCCAGAGAAGGTTCAGTTCAGTGACTGAGCTCTGAGTCAGACTGGCCAGTCTGACTCAGAACACAAGAACTGGCCAGTCTGACTCAGAGCTCAGTCACTGTTCTTGTGCTCTGAGTCAGACTGGCCAGTTCCTGAGCTCTGAGTCAGACTGGCCAGTTCTTGGTGCTCTGAGTCAGGACTGGCCAGTTCTTGTCCTCTGAGTCAGACCTGGCTAGTTCTTGTGCTCTGAGTCAGACTGGACAGTTCTTGTGCTCTGAGTCAGACTGGACAGTTCTTGGGCTCTGAGTCAAACTGGACAGTTCTTGTGCTCTGAGTCATACTGGCCAGTGGCAGAGACAGAGATAGACGGGAGGGGGGAATGGAGTGGATTGTGGTTAGAGAGGGAGGAAGAGAGGGGAGAGAGAGGGAGGGGGAATGGGGTGGACTGTGGTAGAGAGGAAGAGAAGGGAAAGAGAGGGAGGGGGAATGGAGTGGACTGTGGTAGAGAGGAAGAGAAGGGAAAGAGAGGGAGGGGGAATGGGGTGGACTGTGGTAGAGAGGGAGAAAGAGAGGGGAGAGGGGGAGGGGGAATGGGGTGGACTGTGGTAGAGAGGGAGGGAGAGAGGGGAGAGAGAGATGTAGGGGGAATGGGGTGGATTGTGGTAGAGAGGGAGGAAGAGAGGGGAGAGAGGGGGAGGGAGAAATGGGAGGACTGGTGGTATAAAGGGAGGAAGAGAGGGGAGGAGAGAGAGTTGGAATGGGGTGGACTGGGTTACAGAAAGTTTCAGGAGAGAGAGAGAGAGGAGAGAGATTGAGAGTGCAGGAGAGAAGGAGAGGATAGTGAGAGGAGAGAGAGAGAGAAAGAATGGACGGTTGCGAGTATTAGCGTAAAGAGAGATTACATATGAGTCATGACAAGAGGCATGTTTAGCTCCCTAGAAACCTTTCACCAACCATGTAAAATTACCCAGGGAGGAAGGAGATGGAGGAGTATTAGGTTTAAACAGAATGAGAGAGAAGGCTAAATGAGATGTGACAGGATGGGGGCAGAGAGACAGAGAATAAGATGAACATGCGTAACAGACAAATTAGGAGTAAGAGAGTTGGTTTGATCAGCTTTGCTGCATCTACAGTAGATCAAATGTCTAGTAGATGTGTCAGCGATTGGGTGCAGAGATGTCGCGGAGTCAGGCGCAAGGACACAGGTTTGAGCAACACAACGGAGTTTACTCACAAAAGTCAAGTAATATTCCAAATAGGAAAATACAAACACACTAACACCTACAACAACCACTAAGGCACCAACAATCACGGACCGAACAGAAATGTATGCCAGAGGGTTAAATAAGGAACATGATATGGGAATTGAAACCAGGTGTGTGTAATAGAGACAAAATAAAACAAACTGAAACATGGATCGGTGGTGACTAAAGAGCCGGTGACGTCGACCCCCCCCCCCCCCCCCCCCCCCCCCCCCCCCCCCCGACACCGGCCTCAGGGACGTCCCTGGGTGGAGACGGTGAAACTCCTGTAGCAATGAAGGATCTAAGATGTCCTCCACCGGTATCCAGCATCTCTCCTCTGGACCGTACCCCCTCCCACTCCATGAGGTACTGAAGGCCCCTCGCCCGACGCCTTGAGTCCATGATGGCTCGTAAGGTATATGCCGGGACCCCCTCAATGTCCAGAGGGGGCGGAGGAAC
Organism: Oncorhynchus kisutch; assembly: GCF_002021735.2. NCBI lineage: Eukaryota > Metazoa > Chordata > Actinopteri > Salmoniformes > Salmonidae > Oncorhynchus > Oncorhynchus kisutch. The sequence goes on along the minus strand of NC_034188.2, from coordinate 79,728,857 downwards.
CTCCCACACCTCAGACTGCTGGAGCAGACCGCTACCACCGGCCTGAGGAGAGACACATGGAACGAGGGGTTAATACGATAATCAGGGGGGAGTTAAACCTATAACAAACCTCGTTCAGTCTCCTCAGGCCTTTAAATGGCCCCACAAACTGCGGACCCAGCTTTCGGTTAGGGCAGGTGAAGGGGCAGGTTTCGTGTCGAGAGCCAGACCCGATCCCCCGGTGCATACACCGGGGCTTCACTGTGGTGGTGGTTGGCACTCGCCTTTTGCCTCCTGAAGGCCCGTTGTAGCCGCACATGGGCAGCATTCCATGTCTCATCCGAGTGCCGAAACCATTCATCCACCGCAGGAGCCTCGATCTGGCTCTGGTGCCATGGTGCCAGGACCGGCTGATAACCCAGCACACACTGAAACTGTGATAGGTTGGTAGAGGAGTGGCGGAGGGAGTTTTGGGCCATCTCCGCCCAGGGGATGTAAACCGCCCACTCCCCCGGCCGGTCCTGGCACTAGGACCGCAGAAACCTACCCACATCCTGGTTGACTCTTTCCACCTGCCTGTTACTCTCGGGGTGGAAACCTGAGGTAAGGCCTGACCGAGACCCCCAGGCGTTCCATAAACGCCCTCCAGACTCTAGACGTGAATTGAGGACCCCGATCAGAAACTATATCCTCAGGCACCTCGTAGTGCCGGAATACGTGTGTGAACAGGGCCGCCGCAGTCTGTAGGGCCGTAGGGAGAACGGGCAAAGGAAGGAGATGGCAGACTTAGAAAACCGATCCACAACGACCAGGGTCGTGGTGTTACCCCGCGATGGGGGAAGATCCGTCACGAAATCCACCGATAGGTGTGACCACGGTCGTTGTGGAACGGGAAGGGGTTGTAATTTCCCTCTGGGCAGATGTCTAGGTGCCTTGCACTGTGCGCATACCGAACAGGAGGAAACATAAACCCTCACGTCCTTAGCTAAAGTTGGCCACCAGTACTTCCCAGCAAGGCAGCGCACCGTCTGACCGATGCCAGGATGACCAGAGGAGGGTGACGTGTGAGCCCAACAGATCAAACGATCGCGGACATCAAACGGAACGTACAGACGCCCAGCTGGACACTGTTAGAGGAATTCAATTCCTATATGTTTATTAACCAATTCAATTAATACACTCAGCCCATTTCTAAGGATTTGTAAGATACTTATTTATATAAAATGGGCAGAGACCAGTCTCAAAATCAAGCAATAGCGTTTTTTCTCGAGAGTACTGAACATGATACAATTTACAACAGGTTATAAACTGAATGACGACATAGGTTTTGAACTGTCCCGTCCCCCCTCCACTCCAATACAATGGCAGAATAGTTCACAAGCCTTCCTACATCGTCCATCACCAGTTTAGATCATTTACGACCAGGTCAAGGTCTCCCTGTGTAGATAAGCATTCTAGCCAGTCTGACGATAAGTTCATTAGTTTCTACCAAGGAACAGACAGTCTTTGTTCTATTTCTTGATTATAATTACACACATTATATTCAGTACTAGGATTAAAAGAAAATGAATACATACATATATACAGTAACGTAATAGTATTCTGATTAGTCAGTCCTGATTGAAATGTATACATAATTTAGTCGTTATTGATAAAAATCCCTTAACATATGATTAAATATTATACTTCCAATCACACATCTAGATTTATTAAAATATTAAACAGCATACATCTAATTTTATTAGAAATATTTATTGTTATCAAAATACCACCTAACATAAACCAATACTTGCATTCACACTGACTGTTTGAGGCCTACATCAGAATCATAACTCTTCTTATCAGGATTTTCATTAAAATCTTCATCAAAGAAACAGTCTAACATTGAAACAAGATACAACCTAACATCTCTAAATATCAAAATGGTCTAATCAAAACTTAAGTTCCTCGCATATGAAGGATACGGATTCGTCTACTTGTTCTGGGGACATGCATTCATCATTCCACCGATTAGATCTTGGAATCAGCCCGTATTTCACCATCTGTTTTCTCATTGATTTCTCCAGAGTCCTGGAAATTAGAACCTTTTACATCGGAATCATCCACACAAAACTAACACAGTCACACAGATGAAGGTAGCCCACAACACAGTGATCATGACATTTTTCCATTTTCCAAACATACTGTCAATCCAATTACACAGAGAAGTATCCACCCCAGAGTTTTCTGCCAGTTCGTGAGCTAGGGTGGTCAAACGTGCCAGGCCTTGGTCACTGATGCATCTGGAGCTGTGTCATCGGGGAACAAAATACCTCCATACACTCTCACCCTTTTCAGCCAACAAACATATCTTAGACTATTCTATTCTGCCAAGACATTCATTACATCTCTGGTATAATTGATGAAGCGCTGTGGATTATCATAAATATAATTGATCCAGTCCACGTTCTTATTGAGAGTGGACCACCAGAAAATACTTGACTCTAATCCTGCTAAAATCTGATTTCTTGCTTTGAACTCGTCTTGTATCCCCCGTGGAACCCCAATGTTATCAACATATACTCTGTCAGCAAAATACCCAGATGAAGTACTTATTTTCTCCCGTTTGGCCAACTTCATGTCATGGTGTTGAATGAGTGTGAAAGGCATTCTCAAATGCACAAGAGCGCATAATCCTGTCCAATCTGCAGGTAAATTTGGCCATAACATTCCTCCACACAATCACCCGATGTCAGCCCTGGCCCACTTTACCTTATTGAAATCCCCAGAGTTCAATCAGCCTGTCATGTCAGACATAATCTCGTCAGTGATAACATTCTCTGTCCTATTGCAGGTAACAACTTCCCCTACATATTTCCCATAAGTACTTTACCGGGCCAAACAGTATTAGTCTCCTCCTGTCACTGTAAAGGGAGGTAGTCTCGATTTAAAGGGAACCTGTGGATATAAATAGTTCAAATCAATGCAACTGTCATTATCTGGCATTCCTGCTTTCGTCAACAGCTTTACCATACAGTATTCACTTTAATACGTGTCATGATTTGACTTTGTTCTCTCAATGCTTTGGTTAATACTGTTTATATATCTTTAACCTGAATTATTCCTTTACCCTGGATGATTACACTAGGAATGTCCATTGTGTTAGGGAGATTGATTGAACTCCGGCCGACCATAGTCTCCTTATCAACTCTAACCTCTGCCACCTGGAACGATACCATAGTATCAGTTGAAAACTGGTCGAAGCCAACATACCATAACCCGAGATCCTGGGTCTTTACCGTTTTAATGTTAGTTCGTACCTTCATACCATACTTCCTCTGCTCGGGAACACAGTCCGAAACTCCAACCCTTACTATACTCCATCTGGTCCCAAATTGGGTGTATGGATTTACATAGCCATCCCTTTCAGTGTGAGCTATGACCTGATTCCATGAATTACACTGTGATTTACACAAATACCTTCCATAAGGTAGCACATGAGTCAAGTTACCCTCTTTGGCCTTCTCGGGGTTCATGGTGTATCGGGAATATGGCTCCCACGATCAGACAGCTCAGGACGACCAGCACACCTTTAAAGCTCCACCCTTTCCCGGAAAACACATCAGTAGCCAGAGGCCAGACACACCTCCACTTTTATGAACAAACACAGGGATGAAATGACGGGAAAAGGAAGTCTTCGTTCGAGAGATGGCCCCCGGAATTCTGTTAATTCCAGTTCTCCTCTCGAACACTGTGATTGTTCGACAGTGTCAGTGTGTCTTACCCTCCCGCAGTGTGTGATATGAATCCAGGTAGCTATTTTAGCTATTCTCACAGCGAAGGCTGTCACCAGGACTCCTTGGTATGGCCCCTCCCAACGTGCTGCTTCCCGTCTATTCTCCTCAGGGACTGGGTTGAGTGAATCACATTATCCTGTAGTTCACCTGTAGTGCATAAAATCTTGGACATACAGGTTTGGTTAACAAACAGTTTCTCATATGTTCTATCTGATTATATCTTTAACTTCTATATCTACTTGTTAGCTACATTTTTTTATTTTTTATTATTAGTTTATTATCCAATAGGCCACTAAGTGTCCTATCCTGGACCACAACTTACCCATCCCCCCTTTGATACCTGGCTATGCCCAAGTAACAACCTTGCCTACTCTAAACAATGACTTAGGTAAGATTAGTCAATTATCCTTATGTTCTGACATTATCATGTAGGAACGCCCCTTTCATTCTCCACATGTCCAATTATCCCTTGGGCATCTATTCATATCTATCCTGTACCAATTCTCTGTCAAGTGTCTTGTCTACTTTAAGAGGTATCTGTGTTTTTTTTCTGGCGCCCCTTCTAAACCTTTTCCTCTCTGCTCTCAAACCTTCAAGGTCTCAGCAGTGCGGGGAGGACTCCTTTGTCTGCCCTTTCCCCTATCTGTCTGTAACAACTATGTGTTGTTTTCAAATTTTAACTAAATGTCTCACTGTTTGGCTTTATCTAAACTCATGGATTTAAAAAAAAACATGTCTATGGTGTCAATTTCTAAAGTCCTTATATAGGTTCATTCATGTTCTCGATCCTATCCATAATCCTGAATCACCACAGATGTCATATTTACCTGTCAAACTTTAATACTATTTAAATAAAAATATTCAAATGGTCAAATAAAGCCAAAACGAATGCTAACCATATCATATCTCTTTCCTGTGTTAATGAAATCCCTTCTTCTGGAATACACTGTATTTTATCTAAAAATAACATGGGTTAACCTTAAGAATCAGTCAACTCAATAATTGTAAATATGTTGCATAGTTTGAGATACCTTATCTACCGTAATTTACCATCCCTAAGAACTGCAACTTGTTTATTTTCATAAATCATTTTAATGCTTATAAAATCACCTTTTCTATCATGTATTTTCATGCCCTATTGGCTTAAACTGTGTCCTGTCCAAACCTCAAAGGACCATCCTCCCCCATTTATTATCGATGATTAATATGATTTCTGTTTCTGTTGTAGTACTATATCAATAGTAGCCAATTTGAAACCTTCACAGCCAATGTTTAAAACAGAACCCTGAACCTGGCCTTCTTCCTCACTAGAGTTTGTTCCCCCGCTCCCCATAATTTGTCCTGCCTCAATTCCACTTTCTCCTCTGTGGTTCAAACTATAATTATGTCCAAGAGCTATAAACTCCATTAGACACTGTTAGAGGAATTCAATTCCTATATGTTTATTAACCAATTCAATTAATACACTCAGCCCATTTCTAAGGATTTGTAATATACTTATTTATATAAAATGGGCAGAGACCAGTCTCAAAATCAAGCAATAGCGTTTTTTCTTGAGAGTACTGAACATGATACAATTTACAACAGGTTATAAACTGAAAATGACGTCATAGGTTTTGAACTGTCCCGTCCCCCCTCCACTCCAATACAGTGGCAGTATAGTTCACAAGCCTTCCTACATCGTCCATCACCAGTTTAGATCATTTACGACAGGGTCAAGGTCTCCCTGTGTAGATAAGCATTCTAGCCAGTCTGACGATAAGTTCATTAGTTTCTTATAATTATTATAATTAATTTACCTTATAAACCAGTATTACCTATGACCACAAATTCATTATTCAAATGCCCCCTCAACGTAATGACGCAGCAAGTCAACCTGCCACTAGTCAAAGATATACCCCCTATTCAGATTGAGTTCTGATTTCAATTCTGTCAAAAAAGTCAAACCAACCGAACTTCCCAACTTTCTATACCCCAAAATGTAAACATTCCATGTACTTCGCTAAATTTATATCGTATGTCAGTTGATTCATAAAAAAAATAAAGAAATCCTGATGGGCATAACTTTATCATATCTCTCTGTTATTCTTTAGAATTCTTCAGGTTTAGGTAACTTTCTCTTCTATGATACATTTATTTAAATACGACTCCAGTCTCAATAAATTATTCCAGCAGATCATTTGGACAACACAACGTATTACATGGAAATTGCCTTGCCATTATTTTGAATGAATGGTTCTCTCAATTCAACCTAAACAACCTATTAAAACATTCAGTTCATATCTTATACAAACCCTAGCGACCGTATCTTTCCAGGCAAAACATACAGATAGATGAATTACAATCAAAAACTCACATTTTAGTCAAAATAATTTACCGGGAAGTGGAGAGACGTGAAGAGACGTGGAGAGACGTGGAGAGACGTGGAGAGACGTGGAGAGACGTGAAGAGACGTGGAGAGACGTGGAGAGACGTGGAGAGACGTGAAGAGACGTGGAGAGACGTGAAGAGACGTGGAGAGACGTGGAGAGACGTGAAGAGACGTGGAGAGACGTGGAGAAACGTGGAGAGATATTGAGAGACATGGAGAGATACGGAGAAAAAGCCATCGAGTGGAGAGAAGAAAAAGAGAAAGAATTGCTAAACAGAGGGGGGAAGCTAATGAGAGGGGGAGCGAGATAATTCTGCAAAATATTCTCTGTGCTCAACGTAAAATGCATGCATGCAGTGCAGAATTAGTTCATTGCTTGGGGTCATTGTCAATTTGGAAAATTGGAACATTTGTAAATGGAACTTTTGTAAGTTTGATGTTTATAATGTTTTATTGTTTATTTCACTTCTGTTTATTATCTATTTCACTTCCTTAAATTCCTTAAAGCCCTTAAATTGAAATTGAGAGAGAGAGAGAGAGAGAGAGACGGAGACGGAGAGAGAGACAGAGAGAGAAGGAGAGAGGGAATGGGTATATAGATAGAGGACAGATAGTAGAAGGGTTAGCAGATAATAACCATATTTTTCTCTCCAGTCTTTCGGCAGACAGTTGTTGAGATATAACAGATGTTACAGAGGCAATTACTGATGTAACACCACAGCATATACATACTCACCATGGGGTAGGGATCACGATAGCCTCTGCTCACAGATAACACTAAGACAATGTTTATTTTAGCTGACGAATTACAACCAACCATAACATCTTCAAACAACCTGTTTTAAGGCTTCAATTCTGTGGTGTTGTCATGGTTTTGTTATTGTCATGAATCATTTGGTGCCTCCTAATTGGCTGTTTGCAGAACTGTATTTCTGTGGCATTTATCTTTGTGTGTGTGTGCGTTTGTGTTGGTGTGTGTGTGAGTGTGCTTGCATATAGGTGTGTGTTGTGGGCATCCCTGTTAGCTAGATGACTGATATAGTGAGTTAACTGAAGTGGAAGAGAGAGAAAGAGGAAGGCTGTGTTAGCTTCAGTCCGATGTAGTGAACGCTGCAGTGTTCTGTGCTGCGGGTGTGCCTGTCCTCTGTCTCTCGAGCATCTCACTCCAAAGCTCACTCACATTTTCTCTCAGTGCCGAAAGGGATGGGAATGGGGATCGCTCCGTTATAAATACAGAGCAGAGACAAACCTAGAAAACGTGAACACAGACACAAAGAAGGGGGATTGCTTCGTTACAGAACTGGAGTGGAGAGTTGGGGAGAATCAGTACACACATACTCCTCTCTGTCACACTCTTCCATATCAGGATCTCTGTCACACTCTTCCATATCAGGATCTCTGTCACACTCTTCCATATCAGGATCTCTGTCACACTCTTCCATATCAGGATCTCTGTCACACTCTTCCATATCAGGATCTCTGTCAGACTCTTCCATATCAGGATCTCTGTCACACTCTTCCATATCAGGATCTCTGTCACACTCTTCCATATCAGGATCTCTGTCAGACTCTTCCATATCAGAATCTCTGTCACACTCTTCCATAGCAGGATCTCTGTCACACTCTTCCATATCAGGATCTCTGTCACACTCTTCCATATCAGGATCTCTGTCAGACTCTTCCATATCAGGATCTCTGTCAGACTCTTCCATATCAGGATCTCTGTCAGACTCTTCCATATCAGGATCTCTGTCACACTCTTCCATATCAGGATCTCTGTCACACTCTTCCATATCAGGATCTCTGTCACACTCTTCCATATCAGGATCTCTGTCAGACTCTTCCATATCAGGATCTCTGTCAGACTCTTCCATATCAGGATCTCTGTCAAACTCTTCCATATCAGGATCTCTGTCACACTCTTCCATATCAGGATCTCTGTCACACTCTTCCATATCAGGATCTCTGTCACACTCTTCCATATCAGGATCTCTGTCAGACTCTTCCATATCAGAATCTCTGTCACACTCTTCCATAGCAGGATCTCTGTCACACTCTTCCATATCAGGATCTCTGTCACACTCTTCCATATCAGGATCTCTGTCAGACTCTTCCATATCAGGATCTCTGTCAGACTCTTCCATATCAGGATCTCTGTCAGACTCTTCCATATCAGGATCTCTGTCACACTCTTCCATATCAGGATCTCTGTCACACTCTTCCATATCAGGATCTCTGTCACACTCTTCCATATCAGGATCTCTGTCACACTCTTCCATATCAGGATCTCTGTCAGACTCTTCCATATCAGGATCTCTGTCACACTCTTCCATATCAGGATCTCTGTCACACTCTTCCATATCAGGATCTCTGTCACACTCTTCCATATCAGGATCTCTGTCACACTCTTCCATATCAGGATCTCTGTCACACTCTTCCATATCAGGATCTCTGTCACACTCTTCCATATCAGGATCTCTGTCACACTCTTCCATATCAGGATCTCTGTCACACTCTTCCATATCAGGATCTCTGTCAGACTCTTCCATATCAGGATCTCTGTCAGACTCTTCCATATCAGGATCTCTGTCACACTCTTCCATATCAGGATCTCTGTCAAACTCTTCCATATCAGGATCTCTGTCACACTCTTCCATATCAGGATCTCTGTCACACTCTTCCATATCAGGATCTCTGTCAGACTCTTCCATATCAGGATCTCTGTCACACTCTTCCATATCAGGATCTCTGTCACACTCTTCCATATCAGGATCTCTGTCAGACTCTTCCATATCAGAATCTCTGTCACACTCTTCCATAGCAGGATCTCTGTCACACTCTTCCATATCAGGATCTCTGTCACACTCTTCCATATCAGGATCTCTGTCAGACTCTTCCATATCAGGATCTCTGTCACACTCTTCCATATCAGGATCTCTGTCACACTCTTCCATATCAGGATCTCTGTCACACTCTTCCATATCAGGATCTCTGTCAGACTCTTCCATATCAGGATCTCTGTCACACTCTTCCATATCAGGATCTCTGTCACACTCTTCCATATCAGGATCTCTGTCAGACTCTTCCATATCAGAATCTCTGTCACACTCTTCCATAGCAGGATCTCTGTCACACTCTTCCATATCAGGATCTCTGTCACACTCTTCCATAGCAGGATCTCTGTCACACTCTTCCATATCAGGATCTCTGTCACACTCTTCCATATCAGGATCTCTGTCACACTCTTCCATATCAGGATCTCTGTCAGACTCTTCCATATCAGGATCTCTGTCACACTCTTCCATATCAGGATCTCTGTCACACTCTTCCATATCAGGATCTCTGTCAGACTCTTCCATATCAGAATCTCTGTCACACTCTTCCATAGCAGGATCTCTGTCACACTCTTCCATATCAGGATCTCTGTCACACTCTTCCATATCAGGATCTCTGTCAGACTCTTCCATATCAGGATCTCTGTCAGACTCTTCCATATCAGGATCTCTGTCAGACTCTTCCATATCAGGATCTCTGTCACACTCTTCCATATCAGGATCTCTGTCACACTCTTCCATATCAGGATCTCTGTCACACTCTTCCATATCAGGATCTCTGTCAGACTCTTCCATATCAGGATCTCTGTCAGACTCTTCCATATCAGGATCTCTGTCAAACTCTTCCATATCAGGATCTCTGTCACACTCTTCCATATCAGGATCTCTGTCACACTCTTCCATATCAGGATCTCTGTCACACTCTTCCATAGCAGGATCTCTGTCAGACTCTTCCATATCAGAATCTCTGTCACACTCTTCCATAGCAGGATCTCTGTCACACTCTTCCATATCAGGATCTCTGTCACACTCTTCCATATCAGGATCTCTGTCAGACTCTTCCATATCAGGATCTCTGTCAGACTCTTCCATATCAGGATCTCTGTCAGACTCTTCCATATCAGGATCTCTGTCACACTCTTCCATATCAGGATCTCTGTCACACTCTTCCATATCAGGATCTCTGTCACACTTTTCCATATCAGGATCTCTGTCAGACTCTTCCATATCAGGATCTCTGTCAGACTCTTCCATATCAGGATCTCTGTCACACTCTTCCATATCAGGATCTCTGTCACACTCTTCCATATCAGGATCTCTGTCACACTCTTCCATATCAGGATCTCTGTCACACTCTTCCATATCAGGATCTCTGTCACACTCTTCCATATCAGGATCTCTGTCACACTCTTCCATATCAGGATCTCTGTCACACTCTTCCATATCAGGATCTCTGTCACACTCTTCCATATCAGGATCTCTGTCAGACTCTTCCATATCAGGATCTCTGTCAGACTCTTCCATATCAGGATCTCTGTCACACTCTTCCATATCAGGATCTCTGTCAAACTCTTCCATATCAGGATCTCTGTCACACTCTTCCATATCAGGATCTCTGTCAGACTCTTCCATATCAGGATCTCTGTCAGACTCTTCCATATCAGGATCTCTGTCACACTCTTCCATATCAGGATCTCTGTCACACTCTTCCATATCAGGATCTCTGTCAGACTCTTCCATATCAGGATCTCTGTCACACTCTTCCATATCAGGATCTCTGTCAAACTCTTCCATATCAGGATCTCTGTCAGACTCTTCCATATCAGGATCTCTGTCACACTCTTCCATATCAGGATCTCTGTCAAACTCTTCCATATCAGGATCTCTGTCACACTCTTCCATATCAGGATCTCTGTCACACTCTTCCATATCAGGATCTCTGTCAAACTCTTCCATATCAGGATCTCTGTCACACTCTTCCATATCAGGATCTCTGTCACACTCTTCCATATCAGGATCTCTGTCAAACTCTTCCATATCAGGATCTCTGTCACACTCTTCCATATCAGGATCTCTGTCACACTCTTCCATATCAGGATCTCTGTCACACTCTTCCATATCAGGATCTCTGTCACACTCTTCCATATCAGGATCTCTGTCACACTCTTCCATATCAGGATCTCTGTCACACTCTTCCATATCAGAATCTCTGTCACACTCTTCCATATCAGGATCTCTGTCACACTCTTCCATAGCAGGATCTCTGTCAAACTCTTCCATATCAGAATCTCTGTCACACTCTTCCATATCAGGATCTCTGTCACACTCTTCCATATCAGGATCTCTGTCACACTCTTCCATATCAGGATCTCTGTCAGACTCTTCCATATCAGGATCTCTGTCAGACTCTTCCATATCAGGATCTCTGTCACACTCTTCCATATCAGGATCTCTGTCACACTCTTCCATATCAGGATCTCTGTCACACTCTTCCATATCAGGATCTCTGTCACACTCTTCCATATCAGGATCTCTGTCACACTCTTCCATATCAGGATCTCTGTCACACTCTTCCATATCAGGATCTCTGTCACACTCTTCCATATCAGGATCTCTGTCACACTCTTCCATATCAGGATCTCTGTCAGACTCTTCCATATCAGGATCTCTGTCAGACTCTTCCATATCAGGATCTCTGTCACACTCTTCCATATCAGGATCTCTGTCAAACTCTTCCATATCAGGATCTCTGTCACACTCTTCCATATCAGGATCTCTGTCAGACTCTTCCATATCAGGATCTCTGTCAGACTCTTCCATATCAGGATCTCTGTCACACTCTTCCATATCAGGATCTCTGTCACACTCTTCCATATCAGGATCTCTGTCAGACTCTTCCATATCAGGATCTCTGTCACACTCTTCCATATCAGGATCTCTGTCAAACTCTTCCATATCAGGATCTCTGTCAGACTCTTCCATATCAGGATCTCTGTCACACTCTTCCATATCAGGATCTCTGTCACACTCTTCCATATCAGGATCTCTGTCACACTCTTCCATATCAGGATCTCTGTCAAACTCTTCCATATCAGGATCTCTGTCACACTCTTCCATATCAGGATCTCTGTCACACTCTTCCATATCAGGATCTCTGTCAAACTCTTCCATATCAGGATCTCTGTCACACTCTTCCATATCAGGATCTCTGTCACACTCTTCCATATCAGGATCTCTGTCACACTCTTCCATATCAGGATCTCTGTCACACTCTTCCATATCAGGATCTCTGTCACACTCTTCCATATCAGGATCTCTGTCACACTCTTCCATATCAGAATCTCTGTCACACTCTTCCATATCAGGATCTCTGTCACACTCTTCCATAGCAGGATCTCTGTCAAACTCTTCCATATCAGAATCTCTGTCACACTCTTCCATATCAGGATCTCTGTCACACTCTTCCATATCAGGATCTCTGTCACACTCTTCCATATCAGGATCTCTGTCACACTCTTCCATATCAGAATCTCTGTCACACTCTTCCATATCAGGATCTCTGTCAGACTCTTCCATATCAGGATCTCTGTCACACTCTTCCATAGCAGGATCTCTGTCAAACTCTTCCATATCAGAATCTCTGTCAAACTCGTTGTAGTATCTTGAATAGAAAAACATATAATTGGGGGACACAGGATGTAATCTTTACTTGTCATTTATTAGGAACTGATTTACACCAATAGCTATCATGGAGACCAATACTCAACTAACTCTCTCTATTGCTCAAAGAACAGTTACCAACCTAGGACCGGTGATACCTAGGACCGGTGATAGCACCGCCTATTGGTTAGATGACCCAGCATCATTTATCACTCTATAACACTCCTCCCCCTATAAATCTGAACTAACTCTGTTAGTTTAACATTTTCAGATTTAACACCTACAGGATGAGTATTCCAACACCAATAACATCTCTTCACTTAGCATCAATGACATAACCTTACAGTCTACTGAACAACCGATTGAAGTTTGCATTGTCTTTTCACTTTTGTTTATTGGAAGCAAGGGTAGATTACCTTACTTCCTAAATGAGATAAGGGCGCGTTCCAGCCCATGAGAAACAAATCTCTCCTTTACTTTCCAAACTCTCCACAATGTGCTGAAGGTTTGCTAAATCTTTGAGAGCGTCACAATTCCCCTCTAGCTGATCCTTTCTTGGTTTCCTTAACAAGTGCATTGTCTGTTGGGAGCCGTGGAGAACCTGTGTCCTGTGGTAACTCCTCGCCTGCTGGACTGATCTCTGTGTTGTCTGTCACTGGCTCTGCATAGTCCTGTTGGGAGCCCTGGAGTACCTGTGTCCTGTGGCAACTCCTCGCCAGCTGGACTGAGCTCTGTGTTGTCTCAAGTTTAACGTGCACCTCAACCTCCCCATCATCATCATATCAGCCGGTGAAAGTAAGGTGGTTGACAATGCTGTTGACTTAGTTTTGTCTCTATATGAATATTTGGAAGATAAATACACAACGCAGAGGATGAGAGGACAAAACATTTGAGTACTAATGGTCAATTGCAAATTGTAAATAGGAGTTGGGTTTCAGTTCAACACCTGTTAGAATCTGTGGAATGGCACTCCTGAACTCAGAGCGACGTGTGCTACGTGTGCCACGTTTTCTTTGGTCTGTACAGTGAGTCAGGCTAGGGTGGGGGGTTATAATTGGCATCCTGTTCCCCTGTTCGGGGGAAAAAGCTGAGGACAGGGGAGACTGAACATCTGAACATCTACCTCCCAGCATAACATCTTGATTTATCCTTCTCAAATAAACCTATTTTTCTCCCTCTGATTTGCTTTGGACTTTGTATTATTGAAGAATAACATAAACTGCTAACATCTCCAACGATTGGCCTGCATTCTTTTTCATTAGCTCTTTGAACGTCTGAACGTCTCTCTCTACCAAACCATTCGACACAGGATGGTGTGGTGTCCAAGTGACATGTGTGATTCCAATCTTTGTCATGAACTCCTTACGGATCTCACACACAAAACACTGAGCATTGTCTGAAACAATCATCTCTGGAATGCCATGAATACTGAAACTGTTCATAAGGCACTCCATGGTAGCAGCAGATGTAGCTCAGCTCACTGAATATACATCCAGCCACTTTGAGTGAGCGTCTACTATCACCAAAAACATCTTCCCCATGACAGGACCTGCATAGTCTATGTGTAGCCTTCTCCAGGACTTCTCCAGGACTTACTGGGCCACTCCCACGAATGGAGTGATGCTCTAGCAGGTGCTCTCCTTCTCTCTTGACAGTTGGTGAATGACATGACCTTCTGTTCAATGTCAGAGTCCATATTAGACCACCATATTTAGCTCCTGGCCATGCCTTTCATTCTGGTCATGCCGGGATGACTCTGATGTAGCTGCTCCATCATCACTGTGTGTCCTCTCTCCGGAACGATGACACGGGCTCCCCACAGCACACAGCCGTCCTAGACACTGAGCTTGTGCTGTCTCTGTTTGTATGGAGCAAACTCGCGTCCCACATTGTGATCTGGCCACCTCCTCAGTGTGTACTTACGGACCCTCGACAGGACTGGATCTTTCGCTGTCCAGCTCTGGATTTGCTGGGAGGTCATCAGTGGACTGTTCTAATGGTCCAAAATCAGCACTCATTCCTCCGGAGGTGGACTGCGTGTACACTCTGGGAGAGGGAGGCGGCTGAGATCGTCTGCATTACATTGTCCTTGCCTGCTCTGTAAGTAATAACATACTCATATGCGCATAGTGTTACTGCCCATCTCATTATTCTAGGAGATGCCATCTGTGGCACTGCTTTCATTTCATTCAACAGACTGATAAGAGGCTTATGGTCTGTACAGATTTCAAACTTTCTCCCATATAGATACTTATGGAACTTCTGCACCCCAAATATGATAGCTAATCCCTCCTTATAAAGTTCGAATAGTTCTTCTCTGCAAGAGAGGGAGTGTGTGATACGAACCCTATTGGCTTCTCCCCCCCATCTGGCATGTGATGAGACAATACCACCTCTTACCCCATAGGGCGAGGCATCACAGGAAAGTATCAGTTATTTTCCTTCATCATAATGCACTAACACTCTGCTCGACTGGAACAGTTCTTTTGACAGTTTGAAAGCCTTTTTTTGTTCCGATCTCAAACACCATGGCTCAGCAGCTTGTGCATAGGAGCCAGTAGTGTCGACATTCTGTAGGAAACTCTTATAATAGTTTAATAGGCCAAGATACGATTTCAGTTCTGTGACTGTGGTAGGCATTGGTGCGTCCTGCACCACCTTTACTTTCTCTGGCACTGGATGCCGTCCAGTAGCGTCCACCCTGTGTCCTAGGAATGTCACTTCCTTCTCCATGAAGCTGTGGTTACTCCATTTCAAGCGTAGCCCAGCCTCCTCCAGTCGCTGTAACACTCTGTCCAGTGTTCGGATGTGGTCCTGATCATTTCTTTCTGTCAGGAGAATATCATCGAGATACACTGCACACTGGGTAATCCCTTGTATAATCTCCTCCATGGTGCGCTGGAAGATAGCGGGACTGGAGTTTACGCCGAAGGTTAACCTGGCATAGGTGATTTGTCCCTTGTGCGTGTTCACTGTGACATATTTCTTTGAATATTCATCTAGCATCATCTGCTGGTAAGCATGACTCATGTCTAGTTGACGGAATTTTTCTCCTCCAGCTAAGGACGTGAACATGTCCTCCATTTTAGGAATGTGGTACTGTTCTAGTGATGACCCTCTGCTTGCCGTTACTTTATAGTTACCACACAATCTCACTGTACCGTCTGTATTAAACCGTCGTTTTAATACTGGGACTAACGGTGCTGCCCAGTCTGAGAAATTCACTGGTTCCATGATTTTGTTGTCCTGGCAACGATCTAACTCAGCCTCTATCTTAGTTTTCATTGCAAACGGTACTGACCTTGGTTTGAAGAAACGGTGTGTGGCATCACTTAATACATGTATCTTTGCTGTGAATCCTTTCAACATGCCCAACTCATCATTGAACACTTCCTCATGTTTCTTTAACACTTCTTGTAGAGCATCTTTGCTGTCATGCTTCTTATTCATGGTATGCCAGTCCACATCCAACATGGTGATCCACCATCACCCCAGCAGGTTTGTTCCTGACCCAGCTACAACTTCAACGGGTAGCTCTTTGTCTATTCCTTTGTGTTCAACTTTCACAATAGCTGATCCTACAATGTCCACTTTGTGTCCTGTATATGTTTTCAGAGTGAGAAGACTGATGTACCTAGCTCTGGAACCTTTGCTTTCTTCTCTTCTATCTCATACTTCACTTTACATCCATGTACAGTTAAATACTGTCTAAGCAGAGGTACCTTAGTAATGGTAGTGTCCATATTGTGAATAGTAAACACATCCTCACAACACTCTTCCTCTTCCTGTATGAAATTTGCCCTTTTCGAATGTCTCTCTCTCCCCCCTTGAGGTGTTTTAGGAGCCTGCGTGCTCGTTTTGTGTGAGACTGTAATTCTGCAAGCCCTCCCCATTTTACCACAGTTGTGACACTTTTCTCCCGTGAACCTGCACTCATTTGTCCAGTGGTTGCATCTGTAGCATTTTCCCCTCGTGCTGCGTCTTCGCGTGCTCACCATTTTGTAAACTGTCCCCGCTGCCAGTCGGCCTCCTTCGCTCAGGCAGTTCAAATCCTTCATGTTCTTGTCGGCTGCTTCAATGGCCTGCTCTTTCCTTAGCGCTGTGTCAATTGTCAAAATCTCTTCAGATAAAAGGCTCCACTGTATCTTATTATAATTTACCCCACACACTGATCTGTCACGTAGCATCACTGTGAGGGTGTCTCCATAGTTACAGTCCTGTGCAAGCTTCCTTAGCTCAGCCACATATTAAATAACACATTCCTATTTCTTGAGTTGAATTTCCACTTTTGTACAATTTCACACGGTTTAGGATTGAAAATGTGTTTTCAGTAGACTCACCAAGCCCTCAAATGATTTCTCTCCTGGCTTTGCCGGGCTAAGTAAATTCCTCATCAACGTGTAGAATTGCGCGCCCTCACAACTCAGTAGAATGGCCCTTTTCTTTGCCGCGTCCGCTATCTCATTTGCAACAAAAAAAGGTTGAAGATTTTACAATAGTCTTCCCAAAACTGTGTCTTGTTGTCAAATGGTGCCACCGATCCTACTGTGCCTGCCACCCTGTCCGTCGTCCAGTTACTGCTGCCAAAGAGAGGGTGAAGTATTTTCTAGCTTCCCCACGTCGATAGCTCTAACTCAATTAGCATAGCCTTTCCTAGCTAACTAGCATGCTAATATTCAGTCATGGTAGTTTCACTGTTCATAATTCATAGAATTCTATAGTCTCACCAAAAAGTTCTTCCGATTTTGCCTCATTGCCAAATGTCGTATCTTGAATAGAAAATATATATTTGGAGGACACAGGATGTAATCTTTACTTGTTATTTATTAGGAACTGATTTACACCACTATCTATCATGGAGACCAATAACTCAACTAACTCTCTCTATTGCTCACGGAACAGTTATCAACCTAGGACTTGTAATAGCGCCGCCTATTGGTTAGATGAGCCAGCATCATTTATCACTCTATAACACTATTCCATATCAGGATCTATGTAAGACTCTTCCATATCAGGATCTATATCAGACACTTAAAAATCAGGACCTCTGTCAGACTATTCCATATCAGGATCTATGTAAGACTCTTCCATATCAGGATCTATATCAGACACTTACAAATCAGGAGCTCTGTCAGACTATTCCATATCAGGATCTATGTAAGACTCTTCCATATCAGGATCTATATCAGACACTTACAAATCAGGACCTCTGTCAGACTATTTCATATCAAGAGATATGTCGGACACTTCCAATTCAGATCTTTTTCAGACATTTCCATATCATGATCTTTTTCAGACTAATCCATATCAGGATCTCTGTCAGACTCTACCATATCAGGATCTCTGTCAGACAATTCCATATCAGGACCTCTCTTAGTCTTTTCCATAGCAGGACCTCTGTCAGACTTCCATTTCAGGACCTCTTTCAGACTCTTCCATATCAAGATCTCTGGTAGACTCTTACTTTTGAGGACCACTGTCAGACTCTTCCATATCAAAATAACTGTCAGACTCTTCCAATTCAGAATCTATTTCAGACTAATCCATTTCAGGATCTCTGTCAGACTCTACCATATCAGGATCTCTGTCAGACAATTCCATATCAGGACCTCTCTTAGTCTTTTCCATATCAGGACCTCTGTCAGACTTCCATTTCAGGACCTTTTCAGACTCTTCCATATCAGGACCTCTGTCAGACTCTTCCATATCAGGACCTCTGTCAGACTCCTCAACCATATCAGGATCCATGTCAGACTCTTCCATATCAGGATATATGTCAGACTCTTCCATATCAGGATCTCTGTCAGACTCTTCCATATCAGGATTTATGTCAGACTTCCATATTTGCGGATCTCTGTCATACTCTTCCCTATCAGGATCTCTGTCAGATATTTCCATTTGAGGATCTCTCTCAGACTCTTCAGTATCAGCACTTCTAAAACTCTGTCAGACTCTTCCATATCAGGACCTCTGTCAGACACATCCACATCAGGACCTCTGACAGAATCTTCCATATCATGATCTCTTTCACACTCTTCCATATCAGGATCTCTGGTAGACTCTTCTTTTTGAGGACCTATATCAGGATCCATGTATTTCACTTTCATATCAGGATCTCTGTCAGACGCTTCCATATTTAAATCTTTGTCAGACTCTTCCATTTCAGATCTATGTAAGACTCTTTCATATTGAGATCTATGTCAGACTCTTTCAGATTAGGATCTATGTCAGACTCTTCCATATCAGGATATATATCAGACTCATCCATATGAGGACCTCTTTCAGACTCTTCTATATCAGGACCTCTGGCAGACGCTTCCATATCAGGATCTCTATCTCCGCAACATGTTGAAGCGGTTCGGGTTTGTCTACTTTGGCAGCATACAAGAACACATTTTCCACATTCGACAAGTCTTCTAGCATCTCCTGGAGTACCAGCTTTTTGTCATAGCTGAGGGGCCTGGCTAACCGGATGTTTGTCCCGGACACTGCCCGCTCCCCGGTCCTGGAATGGTTTCATTCCTCCAGGCTTGTCTGACCCCTTGGCTCCCGTCAGACCCTGGCCTTTTTGTGACAATGCTTTTGGTGGCTCACAATGGTCCCTGACGCCCCACGTTCAATGCCGCCTGCACTGTCTATGTTCAGAATAAGACTTCTCTGCAAGCTCCGGCTGGCCTCCTTCATCCTCTTCCTGTCCCTCACTGTCCCTGGTAACATATATCCCTGGACTTTGTCATTGGTCTCTCTTCGTCTGATGGCAACACCATTATCCTCACAGTGGTGGACAGGTTTACCAAAGCCGCCCATTTCATTCCCCCCCCAAGCTACCCTCTGCCAAGAAGATGGCCTAGCCCATGGTACAGCACGTCGTCCGGATCCATGGCCATCCATGGACATGGTCTCCGACCGTGGTCCTCAGTTCTTGTCCCAGTTCTGGCGTTCTGCACAGTCATTGGGTCATTGGCCAGCCTGTCTACCGGGTTTCACCCCCAGTTTAACTGCCAGTCGGAGGGAGCCAATCAGGACCTGGAGACGACTCTTCATTGCCTATTCTCTGCCTACCCCACCACCTCAGCCAACAACTCGTGTGGGTAGAATATGCACCCTCCCCTGCTCAGCAACTGGTCTCTCGCCTTTCGAGTGTCCGATGTGTTATCAGCCCCTGCTCTTCTCTGAGCAAGAGGAAGAGGTCAACATACCCTCGGCCCAGATGTTCGTCCGCTGCTGTTACTGTACCAGGAAGAGAGTCCGGTCTGCTCTTCTCAAGACCACCTCCAGATATCGATGACTGGCGGACCACTCCCCGTTATCGTCTAGGGCAGAGGGTATTGGTGTTCACCTGAGATCTGCCCCTCCGGGTGCAGTCTCGCAAACTTTCCCCCTGTTTTATCGGTCCTTCCCTGTCTTTATGATCCTTAGCCCCTCTTCTGTCCGTCTTCTGTTGCCCTGCACCCTCCGTATACATCCCACATTTCATGTATCAAGGATTAAACCTCTGTCTCACAGCCCTCTGTCTCCTCTTTGTCCCTTGTTTTATTAATAAGCATCTGAGATTCGAACTGTCTGCATCTGGGTCTTATCCTGAGTTCTGTTAATTGAAAATAGCACAGCTTAACACAGATATAATTAACTATATAATACTATATAATACACTGTGTCCCCGTTACTGAGGAAAAATGTACTTTCTATGCCTTCAGTATGTAGTTTTCCCACCTAGCTATTTTAAGATAAATGAACGAATTGTATGTTGATCTGTTTAACGGCATCTGCTAAATGACTAAAATGTAAAAAATAATAATATGTAACCATACAACAGAGGAGGATGAAAGCTCAGCACTAGCTAAATACTGTACCTGAGAAAATAATACACATTTACATGACTACTTTTGAAACAACATACCATAATGTGAAGGGAAAAGAGAGAACAAAATAAAATGCTTTGCATGGGAGTGTTTGGGTGAACTCTGTACAAGATGATTTCATTGAAAGTCAAATCAAACATTTAAGAGTTTTTATAGCTAGAAAGGGAGAAATGGAGGTTGAGTTTTCAGAGCACTTTTCCAGTTTTCCATGTGCTGCTTTAGGATAAAAAATGCAGGAATTACCAGCATAGACACAGCACACCGCTAATGCATTAAAGTGTGTGTCTGTGTGTGTCTGTGTGCAATGCAGCTGTTAAAGGCACTATGTTCATCACTGCAGTCTTAGACAGGAATATTTATGGGGGGTCAACCTGTTTCCGATAAAAAAGATGACTGGAATGAACACCATGGTAAGTAAGGAAGGTTCTCCTATCATCATCTTCATCAACATCAGCTAACGTTCACACACACACACACACACACACACACACACACACACACACACACTACAACTAACCTTGTGGGTACACACAATTCAGTCCCTTTCAAAATCCTATTTTCCCTAAACCTAACCGTAACTCATACCCTTACCCAAACCCTAAACCTAAACCTAACCCTAAACCTAACCCCAGCTCCTAACCCTAAACCCAAACCCTAATTCTAATTCTAACACTAATTCTAACCTTAACCCTAAACCCCCTAGAACAGTGGTTCTTAAAACCTCTTGCTCCTACCCGAGACGCAGACGTCCCATGTAGACATCTGGAAATGCAAATGCGTTACGCTAAATGCTAATAGCACTCGTTAAAACTCAAACGTTCATTAAAATACACATGCAGGGTACTGAATTAAAGCTACACTCGTTGTGAATCCAGGCAACAAGTCAGATTTTTAAAATGCTTTTCGGCGAAAGCATGAGAAAACATTCATTACCTTTGACCATCTTCTTTGTTGGCACTCCTAGATGTCCCATAAACATCACTATTGGGTCTTTTTTTCGATTAAATCGGTCCATATATAGCCTAGATATCGATCTATGAAGACTGTGTGATCAAGGAAAACAAATCGTAGGCAAATGACAAGACTGTTGACATCGTGTGGAAGCTGTAGGTATTGCAACCTCGGCCCCATTTAATGTGGTTCACGTTTAACAATGGGTTCAAGTGGCGCATGGATATATTTTCCCATTTTCAGTGATCAGATTTTCCTGCACTTTTCGATGAAACGCACGTTCTGTTATAGTCACAGCCGTGATTTAACCAGTTTTATAAACGTCTGAGTGTTTTCTATCCACACATACTAATCATATGCATATACTATATTCCTGGCATGAGTAGCAGGGCGCTGAAATGTTGCGCGATTTTTAACAGAATGTTCGAAAAAGTAGGGGGTAGGATAAAGAGGATTTATTAACCTGGGTTCGATCGAACCCCAGGGGTTCGGTGAGTCAGTCTCAGGGGTTCGGCGGAGGTCAAGACACACATCCGACTCATATGATTCGTGATGACACGCTCCGCTTGGCCATCATTGGCTGCAGGTGATCACGCTACATCGCTTGGCCTATCTGTGCTGCAGGGAATTTGGTGCGCTCAGTAGTCGACTTGTGACTGTCGTGATGGTACGTCTTGTGATTTCTTTCTTAATATTTTAATCCCTTCATACTTACTATGTCGAGCAAAAAAAGAATGTGTTCGGACGAATATGTACAATATAAATTCACATGTATAACGAAACGTGATGGGAGTCAGCGTCCTAACTGCATGATTTGCAATGCCAAGTTGAGCAATTCTAGTCTAGCACCGGCAAAACTAAGAGACCACTTCTGCATGGAGATGTAAAATACAAGAACACAACGCTCGCTGAATTCAAGGTGAAGAGAGCCAGATTCGATGAAAAGGCTACTCTGCCTGTTCTCAGCTTTGTACCCATCAACAAACCGATCCTCACAGCATCGTACGAAGTTGCTTACCTGATCGCAAAGCAGGGCAAACCACACACCATTGGTGAAACACTCATAAAACCAGCTGTGTTGAAGATGGTGAATATCGTGCTGGGAAAAGAGGCTGAAGTTAAGTTATCCCAAATTCCTCTTTCAAATGACACCATCAGCCTCTTACAACAACAACTAAGGTAGCCGATGTGAAGAAACTTGTGGATGACTTCTTCAAAGACGACAATCTTTCGTGGGATATGGTTTCTGCAGTTTGTTCGGCTGGAACTCCAGTCATGCTGGGAAGAAAGTCTGGTTTTGGTGCACCAGAGAATGCCGATACACCACACATCATTGTTACGCATTGTATTCTGCACAGGCATGCATTGGCAACAAAAACCTTGCCTCCAAAACTGGCAGAAGTATTAAAAATTGTAGTGGAATGCGTGAACTATGTGCGAACTAGTGCTCGGAGGCACCGCATCTTCAGTGAGCTGTGTAAAGAAATGGGCTCTGAATTCAAGGTACTTCTGTACCATTCTAACGTTTAGTGTTTATCCCGGGGACAGGTGCTGAATCGTGTTTTTGCCGTGCGTGTGGGATTAGCACTGTTTTTGCAAGAGCACCAACATTGTCATGCAGATTGCTTCAAAAATTCTGAGTTCATTCTCATTTTAGCGTATATGTCTAATATCTTCGCAGCTCTCAATCATCTCAATCAAAAGGTGCAGGGCGGTGGAGTCAACATCATCGAAGCGGAGGAAAACCTGAAGGCTTTTCAAAAAAAGCTACCGTTATGGAAACGACGAACAGAGAACGATAACTTCGCAAACTTTCCCCTGCTGGACGACTGTGTAAGTAAGATCGAAGATGTATCTGGAATCGGAGACATTTCTGTACCCGCTGAACTGAAGCAAACAATTGCCACCCACTTAGATGAACTTGCAAAGTCTCTCGACGGATACTTCCCTACAAGAGAGTCATATCCAGCATGGGTGAGACAGTCGTTCACGTTTAGTGTTGAGACAACAGATGTCAATGATGAATACCTCGATGAAATCATTGAAATTCAGCAGAGCCAGGTTCAACAGCAACTCTTCAGAACAACAACACTTTCAACGTGTTGGTGTCAACAAATTGTAACTTACCCTGTTATTGCTAAGAAAGCTCTGGAGATTTTCATACCGTTTGTTAAAACATATCTTTGCGAGCAATCCTTTTCGAGGATGCTGGACATAAAAACGAAGAAAATGACATGAGAGTGGCACTTGCCAAGGTGAAGCTGCGCATTTCTGAACTGGTCTCTGAAAGGCAACAGCAGAAGTCACACTGATTTGCAGTAAATATTCATTATTATGTTTTTGTTTTTGTGTGAAAATCATGTTTTGATGATTTTGTTCTTTGAACACAGTGATGTTGATGGTTCATTTTGTGCACCAGTCAAATATATACCTATGTTTTGAATTGGAAAAAATCATATTTTATTTTTCCAATTAAGAAGGGTTCGGTGAATGCGCATATGAAACTGTTGGGGTTCAGTACCTCCAACAAGGTTAAGAACCACTGCCCTAGAAATAGGCTTTGACCCTGTGGGGACTAACAAAATGTCCCCAGTTGGTCAAATTTTTGTTTGTTTACTATTATTGTTTACTATTTTTCTGGTCTCCACAAGTATAGTGAAACACGTCCACACACACGCACACACACACACACACACACACACACACACACACACACACACACACACACACACACACACACACACACACACACACACACACACACACACACACACACACACACACACACACATACACACACACACACACACAAGGCTGTGAATACTGTCATCTCCTGCTCAACCATGCACAATTAATCAGAGAACATGTTCAAAAACAAAAACAAACTCGAACATAAAATAAAAACAGCCCATTGTTCTTTTGTCATGAAATATTGATAAGCCCATTCGTTACAGGCATAAGCAGACTGCTTAGCTAGCACGAACGATCGTGTTTTTATTTGTGTGTGTGTGTATGTGTGTGTGTGTGGGTGTGTGTGCGGGGAATGTTTGTTGTGTAAACAGGCGTAAACATGGGTAATGTTTTTGTGCTAACATACAGCATCAACCACAACTGGAGCCAAGCAGCCAAACAGCCTGTAGGCCTAGCAAACAGACACTAGGGACTACAAGTGTTCACGCTAGATTGTATCACATACAGTACTAGAACTCTGAGAACTTTTGAGGTATGCTTCAATTAAGAGCCAAGAGTTTTCATAACCATTTTGGGTCCTTGAAATACCCTATATAAATGCGATGTATTATTATTATTATTATTGTTATAATTATTGTTATTATCATTGTTATTATTATATTATTTTTGTTTTTATTTGTATTAGTAGTAGTGGTAGTAGTAGTATTATTATTATTATTAATAATAATATGAGGAGAAAAAGTTCTGGCCCAGTATGCTGTAGCCTATATTGATATTGTGTGATAATCAAACATCATTTTGGGGGGCAGATGTGAAAAACACGAGTCACCATCCACAGTCGAGTGGGCTACAAGAGATCCCATTATGTTAGCGTATCAGTTACGCCATAGCTTCCCCTGTTGGTTGTTATATTTTCATTACTTCATGACGTTAGACTATAATCCTTCCCACTCATCTTTCTCTCATCTATTGTATGAAAGGGTACAGCAAATCTCTCTCTCCTTCACACACAGGCACACACAAAGAAACCATTCATCTCATCCTCAGTCAGGAGAGCCCATAATTGTGTGTCTTTCTTTCATTCATTCAGAAAAGCATCCTCTTTTCTCTGCAATGACATTCATATTCTCTGGGAATCTCACCCACCCTCCCAGTCGATTATTTTCATACTTTGGGCTCTTTTCATTGATTCAAAACAGAAAAGTGGAAAATGCAGCTCTGTTGAATGTAAAACCTGATTGCAGAGAGAGAGAGATTGTCATGTTGTGTACATACTGTATAAAGCCTGCAATGCCTGATGATGACAAAAAACTGCACTTTCGCGCTTTAGTGCTGAAGTTCAGCGGTAAACTGCTGTTACAATCGTTTAGAGATGGATTGGACCAAGGTGCAGCGTGGCCTTTTATTTAAATGACACAGAAAAAACAACAAAATACAAAAACGAACATAACTCTAAATGCAGTGCAGAATGTAACTACACACAAACAAGATCCCACAAACTAAAGGTGTAAAAAAGGCTGCCTACGTATGATCCCCAATCAGAGACAACGATAGACAGCTGCCTCTGATTGGGAACCATACCCGGCCAACAAAGAAATAACAAAACTAGAATGCCACCCAAATAACACCCCGACCTAACCAAATAGAGAAATAAAAAGGCTCTCTAAGGTCAGGGCCTGACAGTACCCCTCCCCCCAAAGGTGCGGACTTAGTCCGCAAAACCTGACTCCATAGGGGAGGGTCCGGGTGGGCATCTAGCCTCGGAGGCGGCTCTGTTTCGGGACGTAGACCCCGCTCCGCTCGCTGATCCCTCCTTCCGTGGAATCGGACCGTGGATCATCGCCGGAGGCTCCGGACCGTGGATTGTTGCCAGAGGAACTGGACCGTAGATCCTCGCCGGAGATACCATAACGCTGTTTATATAATAGCCTCAGATATGAGGTTAACATCTAATTGTTGTATAAGATGAATGAGTGAGGATGATACTGTTTGTAGAATTGTGTAATGTGATTTTGGACTGTTTAATGAAGGAAGCTCCCTTTTGAGTTGAACTAAATCAGATGACCGCCCATGAGCCCAGTTAGGGTCAGGCATCCTGCGACAGACCCTTTTCTGCAATTCCGAATAAAAACCCAATTTTGAGAAATTCTCAGTAGACCATGTTTTTCTCCATTACTAGTGAAAAAAGGTTGCAGACCATTGCTGAATCTTTTAACCCTACCACATGGTTAAACTCTTAGACTATCGATACCGACAGAATAAGAACCAGTCTTTGATATTAATTACTAGTCTGCAGCTAGGAATTCGGTATCATTGAACGCGAAGAACGACAACCGCCGAAACATCCATTCTACAAGAACATGAATAAATGTCGCTCTGAACTATCCCCTCTAACCACGAGAGACAGAGAGAGAGAGACGGACAATTCTACAAAAGAAACAAACTTTTCAAAAGCGATCAAGATGACACACTGAGCGTAAATATATATATTGATTGCAATTGTTCCCGAATGAGTGAGCGTTCATGTGTAAAGGATTAGCATTTCAATTGTTATAATTATCACTCTGTTGTGACTTCTTAGTCGACCCCCACTTCAACAAGCCACCATGCCAGTTTAGCCCACTAAGGCACATTTCCCTATAATTTATTGTAAACATATTTACTTTGTTTGTTTGTGTGTGCACTTCTGTGATTGTTTAGTTAAATAAATGACTTAAGACAATTGATGTATGGATGATTCATAGTGAAGACAGGGTTTGTGCATATATCCAACAATTTACGATGTTTGGAATGAGACTAACGTGAGGTAAAGTAAATAATTAATTAATCAGAAGACTATTGATCAGATATGAAAATATCTGAAAGATTATATTAGGAAATTATAACTTTGAAGTCTGAATATTTTCCTTGGTGCCCCGACTTCCTAGTTAATTACAGTTACATGATTCATCAGTTTGATCGCGTAATACTAATTACAGAGAATCTTTGATAAAAACTATAAGTCTTCAGTTTAATGAAAGTAAAGTCACGACACTCCTCTATAGACTAGGATGCCATCTCCTCCCGGGCACACTGCTTGGTCCTACTGAGGTGGGATCTTCTGTTACGATCGTTTAGAGAGGAATTGGACCAAGATGCAGCATGGTAGGCGTACATTTTACTTTGATTTAAATGACACTGAAAAAACAACAAAATACAAACATGAACGTAACTACATTGCAGTGCAGAAAGGAACTACACACAAACAAGATCCCACAAACTAAAGGTGGAAAAAGGCTGCCTAAGTATGATCCCCAATCAGAGACAACAATAGAAAGCTTCCTCTGATTGGGAACCATACCCGGCCAACAAAGAAATAGAAAAACTAGAATGCCCACCCAAATCACAACCGACCTAACCAAATAGAGAAATAAAAAGGCTCTCTAAATTAGGGCGTGACAAGCGCAATTCAAATGTAAATGTAATTCCCGATTGAGCCGACCTATGCAGCGTTAACCGTGAATGCAGTCTCCGCTAACCTGAACATTGTTTTTAAATCTCTAATGCGGTAGAACGCAGCTCTTAAACTCTACAGATCTAATGGAGTTTGGTGACATATTCCTAGAATTACAATAAATTGACATTTTTCTCCCACACTATCTCACAAGCATGCCAACACACGTACTGTGTCATAGTAATCTGCTTGAGTGGTTAGGTGTGTGTGTGTGTGTGTGTGACCGCACCTTAACCATATGTTTCAGAGCAAACACCACCGTCAGTTCTTCTCTGTTTTATGTATAAAAAAAATACACAAATCACAATATTGCTCATACACCAAGGTGAAAATATAATGCCTTGATGCTTTTAATATGATATTTCAAACATGGAGGTGTCTATTCTTTCCAAGGTGGCATAGCTCCGTCAATCACTCCTGAGTTCCATCAATCACACCTGGGCTGCAGTCACCTATCCGGACCCGTTTTACTGCCTTCGCGGAGCCCCACCGGGCCTTCACAACTGGACTGCCGACGTTATCTACCCGAAGGAGTTATTCGGCTGGCTCCTCCGTCGCGACGTTACCCGAACGCCCATCTGCGGCCTGCTAACCGTTAGCTGTCTTACCGGCTGCTATCTGAATAGACAATCGGACAATTTTTTTATTTTTTATTATTATTATTATGTTTTCTTCTTGGGCCTCTATAACTATATCTATTGTTTTTATTTTTGTTGTTGTTGTGTGATTTGGATTAATCCCCTCTACCATACGGAACCCCACTAATCTACTGTCGGAACGCAAGAGGTGGCTAACAACAGACCTCCATCCTATGCTAGCTTGCTACCGATGCCCTGGCTAGCTGTCTAAATCACCAACCAACCTCTCCACTCACCGGACCCTTTTGATCACTCGACTAAGCATGCCTCTCCTTAATGTCAATATGTCTTGTCCATTGCTGTTCTGGTTAGTGTTTATTGGCTTATTTCACTGTAGAGCCTCTAGTCCTGCTCACTATACCTTATCCAACCTATTAGTTCCACCACCCACACATGCAATGACATCTCCTGGTTTCAACGATGTTTCTAGAGACAATATCTCTCTCTTCATCACTCAATACCTAGGTTTACCTCCACTGTATTCACATCCTACCATACATTTGTCTGTACATTATACCTTGATGCTATTTTATCGCCCCCAGAAACCTCCTTTTACTCTATGTTCCAGACGTTCTAGACGACCAATTCTCATAGCTTTTAGCCGTACCCTTGTTCTACTCCTCCTATGTTCCTCTGGCGATGTAGAGGTGAATCCAGGCCCTGCAGTGCCTAGCTCCACTCCTATTCCCCAGGCGCTCTCTTTTGACGACTTCTGTAACCGTAATAGCCTTGGTTTCATGCATGTTAACATTAGAAGCCTCCTCCCTAAGTTTGTTCTATTCACTGCTTTAGCACACTCTGCCAACCCGGATGTTCTAGCTGTGTCTGAATCCTGGCTTAGGAAGACCACCAAAAATTCAGACATTTTAATTCCAAACTACAACATTTTCAGACAAGATAGAACTGCCAAAGGGGGCGGTGTTGCAATCTACTGCAAAGATAGCCTGCAGAGTTCTGTCCTACTATCCAGGTCTGTACCCAAACAATTTGAACTTCTACTTTTAAAAATCCACCTCTCTAAAAACAAGTCTCTCACCGTTGCTGCCTGCTATAGACCACCCTCTGCCCCCAGCTGTGCTCTGGACACCATATGTGAACTGATTGCCCCCCATCTATCTTCAGAGTTCGTGCTGCTAGGCGACCTAAACTGGAACATGCTTAACACCCCAGCCATCCTACAATCTAAACTTGATGCCCTCAATCTCACACAAATTATCAATGAACCTACCAGGTACCTCCCCAAAGCCTTAAACACGGGCACCCTCATAGATATCATCCTAACCAACTTCCCCTCTAAATACACCTCTGCTGTCTTCAACCAAGATCTCAGCGATCACTGCCTCACTGCCTGCATCCGTAATGGGTCAGCGGTCAAACGACCTCCACTCATCACTGTAAAACGCTCCCTGAAACACTTCTGCGAGCAGGCCTTTCTAATCGACCTGGCCGGGGTATCCTGGAAGGATATTGATCTCATCCCGTCAGTAGAGGATGCCTGGATATTTTTTTTAAATGCCTTCCTAACCATCTTAAATAAACATGCCCCATTCAAGAAATTTAGAACCAGGAACAGATATAGCCCTTGGTTCTCCCCAGACCTGACTGCCCTTAACCAACACAAAAACATCCTATGGCGTTCTGCATTAGCATCGAACAGCCCCCGTGATATGCAGCTGTTCAGGGAAGCTAGAAACCATTATACACAGGCAGTTAGAAAAGCCAAGGCTAGCTTTTTCAAGCAGAAATTTGCTTCCTGCAACACTAACTCAAAAAAGTTCTGGGACACTGTAAAGTCCATGGAGAATAAGAACACCTCCTCCCAGCTGCCCACTGCACTGAAGATAGGAAACACTGTCACCACTGATAAATCCACCATAATTGAGAATTTCAATAAGCATTTTTCTACGGCTGGCCATGCTTTCCACCTGGCTACTCCTACCCCGGACAACAGCACTGCACCCCCAACAGCAACTCGCCCAAGCCTTCCCCATTTCTCCTTCTCCCAAATCCATTCAGCTGATGTTCTGAAAGAGCTGCAAAATCTGGACCCCTACAAATCAGCCGGGCTAGACAATCTGGACCCTTTCTTTCTAAAATTATCTGCCGAAATTGTTGCCACCCCTATTACTAGCCTGTTCAACCTCTCTTTCGTGTCGTCTGAGATTCCCAAAGATTGGAAAGCAGCTGCAGTCATCCCCCTCTTCAAAGGGGGGGACACTCTTGACCCAAACTGCTACAGACCTATATCTATCCTACCGTGCCTTTCTAAGGTCTTCGAAAGCCAAGTCAACAAACAGATTACCGACCATTTCGAATCTCACCATACCTTCTCTGCTATGCAATCTGGTTTCAGAGCTGGTCATGGGTGCACCACAGCCACGCTCAAAGTCCTAAACGATATCTTAACCGCCATCGATAAGAAACATTACTGTGCAGCCGTATTCATTGATCTGGCCAAGGCTTTCGACTCTGTCAATCACCATATCCTCATCGGCAGACTCGACACTCTTGGTTTCTCAAATGTTTGCCTCGCCTGGTTCACCAACTACTTCTCTGATAGAGTTCAGTGTGTCAAATCGGAGGGTCTGCTGTCCGGACCTCTGGCAGTCTCTATGGGGGTGCCACAGGGTTCAATTCTTGGACCGACTCTCTTCTCTGTATACATCAATGAGGTCGCTCTTGCTGCTGGTGAGTCCCTGATCCACCTCTACGCAGACGACACCATTCTGTATACTTCCGGCCCTTCTTTGGACACTGTGTTAACAACCCTCCAGGCAAGCTTCAATGCCATACAACTCTCCTTCCGTGGCCTCCAATTGCTCTTAAATAAAAGTAAAACTAAATGCATGCTCTTCAACCGATCGCTACCTGCACCTACCCGCCTGTCCAACATCACTACTCTGGACGGCTCTGACTTAGAATACGTGGACAACTACAAATACTTAGGTGTCTGGTTAGACTGTAAACTCTCCTTCCAGACCCATATCAAACATCTCCAATCCAAAGTTAAATCTAGAATTGGCTTCCTATTTCGCAACAAAGCATCCTTCACTCATGCTGCCAAACATACCCTTGTAAAACTGACCATCCTACCAATCCTCGACTTTGGCGATGTCATTTACAAAATAGCCTCCAATACCCTACTCAACAAATTGGATGCAGTCTATCACAGTGCAATCCGTTTTATCACCAAAGCCCCATATACTACCCACCATTGCGACCTGTACGCTCTCGTTGGCTGGCCCTCGCTTCATACTCGTCGCCAAACCCACTGGCTCCATGTCATCTACAAGACCCTGCTAGGTAAAGTCCCCCCTTATCTCAGCTCGCTGGTCACCATAGCATCTCCCACCTGTAGAACACGCTCCAGCAGGTATATCTCTCTAGTCACCCCCAAAACCAATTCTTTCTTTGGCCGCCTCTCCTTCCAGTTCTCTGCTGCCAATGACTGGAACGAACTACAAAAATCTCTGAAACTGGAAACGCTTATCTCCCTCACTAGCTTTAAGCACCAACTGTCAGAGCAGCTCACAGATTACTGCACCTGTACATAGACCACCTATAATTTAGCCCAAACAACTACCTCTTTCCCAACTGTATTTAATTTTTATTTATTTATTTATTTTGCTCCTTTGCACCCCATTATTTTTATTTCTACTTTTTCACATTCTTCCATTGCAAAACTACCATTCCAGTATTTTACTTGCTATATTGTATTTACTTTGCCATCATGGCCTTTTTTGCCTTTACCTCCCTTCTCACCTCATTTGCTCACATTGTATATACACTTGTTTATACTGCATTATCGACTGTATGTTTGTTTTTACTCCATGTGTAACTCTGTGTCGTTTTATCTGTCGAACTGCTTTGCTTTATCTTGGCCAGGTCGCAATTGTAAATGAGAACTTGTTCTCAACTTGCCTACCTGGTTAAATAAAGGTAAAATAAAAAAAATAAAAAAATAAATAAATTCTCTCTCTCCTCCTCTTCTTTCACATCTATTAACCCCTTGAGCATATATTTTCACTGTCTCCACTCCCCTTCACTATCTTTCACGTGATCTTATTCGTTCTTCCTCTCCACCTATCTTCCCCTTTCAGATATTACATCTACCAACAACATCTGGAGAGAGACAACATTTTAAAAAACTGTCATGAAAAAACATACACTATGGATATCATACACTATGGATATCATATCTACCTGAGATATCATACACTATGGATATCATATCTACCTGAGATATCATACACTATGGATATCATATCTACCTGAGATATCATACACTATGGATATCATATCTACCTGAGATATCATACACTATGGATATCATATCTACCTGAGATATCATACACTATGGACATCATATCTACCTGAGATATGATACACTATGGACATCATATCTACCTGAGATATCATGCACTATGGATATCATATCTATCTGATATCATACACTTCATGGATATCATATCTATCTGAGACATCATACACTTCATGGATTTAATTTCTACATTGTCAATATCAGGAATAAAACAATGCCTATTTGTATATTTTTTTGTGATGGTTCAAAATGATCCACAATATGTTTTGTACCATCACACACACACACACACACACACACACACACACACACACACGCACGCACGCACGCACGCACGCACACACACACACACACACGAACACACACTCACACACACACACACACACACACACACACACACACACACACACACACACACACACACACACACACACACACACACACACACAGGAGGATAGACAACCATCTCAGACTTAATTGAAAGATGTAATCTTGCAAATGGAAGCCATGAAACATTCAGAGAGTGAGTGAGTGAAGGAGAGAGGGAAAAGGGGAAGGACAGGAAGCGAGAGGGAGTGTGTGTTTTTGCTGGGACCAGTCACAAGTCTCTCTTTTCCACCCCCTCATCTCTCCCTCTCTCACCTTTCCATCACACTCTCGCCTCTCACCCTCCTCCCTGTTACACTCCTCTGTGTCGCTCTCCAAGCTCACTCCTCCTCTCTCTCACTCCATTTCCTGCCCTTTCCCCCTCTCCTCCATTTCTCATTTGAGTCCTTTTTTTCACTTTCCCTTATTCCCCTTCTTATCTGTCTAATTCATCCTTCGTCCATCTCTCTTTTTTCTTTCCTTTATCTTTCTCCTTCCGTTTTCTCTCGTTCCCCTGTCCCCTTACTCATCTCTTCCTTCTCCTCTTCTCTTTCTCTCTGTGGTAGTGCAACTATGGGCTCTAACTGTTCCGTAGAGACCAATAGCTCTCCCCCCTCCTCTGTGTGTATATGTGTGTGTGTGTGTGTGTGTGTGTGTGTGTGTGTGTGTATCTGTTTATATGTGTGTGTTTGTGTGCATTTGTGTGCATGCTTGCGTGCGTGTGTGTGTGTGACTGCGGCAGTGCAGTAGTATAGCTATCATTTATTAGGCAGGGGCTTCAGACTTTAGTCCGTTTTTATCCCACGGGTTGTCAAGGAAATTCAGCAAACAAAAAGTTTATAATGTATCCAATAATGCGTGAGGTACAAAGACACTAATTTGCATCTTTCACATGTCTGCTATACCCGAAAGGATCTGGCTAAAAATACTTGAATCAGTTATAGAACCCATTGCCCTTTATGGTTGTGAGTTCTGGGGTCCACTCACCTACCAATAATTCACAAAATGGGACAAACACCAAATTGAGACTCCGCATGCAGAATTTTGCAAAAAAAGAGAATTAAGCCGATAGCCGCTAATTATCAAAATTCAGAAAGAGCTGCTAAATTCTACAACCACCAAAAAGGAAGCGATTCACAAACCTTCCATAACAAAGCCATCACCTACAGAGAGATGAATATGCAGAAGAGTCCCCTAAGCCAGCTGGTTCTGGGGCTCTGTTCACAAACACAAACAGACCCCACAGAGCCACACGACAGCAACACAATTAGACCCAACCAAATCATGAGAAAACAAAAAGATAATTACTTGACACATTGGAAAGAATTAACAAAAAAACAGAGCAATCTAGAATGCTATTTGTCCCTAAACAGAGAGTACACAGTGGCAGAATACCCAACCAATGTGACTGACCCAAACTTAAGGAAAGCTTTGACTATGTACAGACTCAATGAGCATAGCCTTGCTATTGAGAGAGGCCGCCACAGGCAAACCTGGCTCTCAGGAAAAGACAGGCTATGTGCACACTGCCTACAAAATGATGTGGAAACGGAGCTGCAATTCCTAACTTCTTGCCAAATGTATGACCACATTAGATACACCTATTTCCCACAGATCACACAGATCAACAAAGAATTCGAAAACAAATCCAATTTTGGTAAACTCCCATATCTACTGGGTGAAATTCCACAGTGTGCCATCATAGCAGCAAGATTTGTGACCTGTTGCCACGAGAAAAGGGCAACCAGTGAAGAACACACACCATTGTAAATACAACCCATATTTATGCTTATTTATTTTCCCTTGTGTTCTTTAACCATTTGTACGTTGTTACAACACTGTATATATATATATATATATATGTATAATATGACATTTGTAATGTCTTTACTGTTTTGAAATTTCTGTATGTATAATGTTTACTGTTAATTTTAATTGTTTATTTCACTTTGTATATTATCTACCTCACTTGCTTTGGCAATGTTAACACATGTTTCCCATGCCAATAAAGCCCCTTGAATTGAATTGAATTGAATATATATATAGAGAGAGAGAGAGAGAGATTGAATTGAATTGAATATATATATATATAGAGAGAGAGAGATTCTCCCTCTTTCTGTTTCTTTGCTTGCCTGCCTGCCTGCCTGCCTCTCTCTCTCTCTCTCTCTCTCTCTCTCTCTCTCTCTCTCTCTCTCTCTCTCTCTCTCTCTCTCAGTAGTAAAGCCTAGCATTGGGTCAATGAGATATTACATTATGTCTGCAAGCACCCTCTCTCCCCCACCCAGCATGTTGGACAAGATGTAGGGAGGAACAGGGGGAGGGGGGGGGGGGGTAGAAGGAATTGTACACTTCTCCATCAGGTCTACAAATTACATAACTTGCACAGAACTTCCTTCCCCCAGGGTTTATCAAATAAGCAGAAAGGGAACACTTTAAAAAAGGAATGGAAGATTGATAATGATATGCACTCTGTCAGAGAACAAACAATAGATAAGAGAAAGAAGGAGAGAAACAAAATAACTAAGAAAAATGCTGTGGATAGGAGAAAGAAATTCAGTCTGAGAGGGAAAGAAAGAGAAGGATAGACAGAGAGAGAGCTGAAGAGGGGGCAACCTGAGATAGAGGAGAAGAAAAATTGAGATAGACAGAGAGAGCTGAAGAGGGGGCAGAAAGGGAAACAGAGACGGACAGAGAGAGAGAGAGAGAGAGAGAGAGAGAGAGAGAGATGGAGAGAGATGGAGAGAGAGAGAGATGGAGAGGGGGCCTCTCTCTTCCGTTCAGCTGCAGCTCTTGGCTGGCTGTGAAAAGATGCTCTTTCCTGGAGCAGGAAGTCCACTGGGGGCCGTTGTACCGGCCCACAGTCCCTTCCTCCCCCCCAGAAACCCCACAGAGAAAGAGAGAGAGAAAGAGACAGAGAGAGAAAAAGAGAGAGAGACTTTCCCGAACGCACAAGTGATTATCTCCACCCTGCTACCACGAAAAGACTTCCACCCTGCCAACATACAGCGGGTAAACTCAAGTATTTCCAATGACTGTGCCTCAAAATCAAATGTTATCCTGGCCCACCACTCCACCCTGGACTTGAACAGCCTCTATGACCAGGTCCACCTATACAAGGCAGCAGTGCCCACCTTCGCCCGGACACTAAAGGACATTGCTCTCAAATGCAGCCCCAACACCTCACACAGGAGTAACAGATCAATAGACACCCGCCCAGACCAGGGAGACACTCTCCCAGACCCCCCCAACCAATCAACACCCCCCCAAGCCAACCATGCCCACACACCATTTAGGTCCCCTTAGATCAGACCTATGCCCCTCCTGCCCACCCCATGCCCCCCACAACAAACGCAAAGAGGACTTCAACATGGAAGTCAGACATACACCCAGGCCGTGAGTGTGCAAACAGGCCCAACCCCCGCTCTTACACTAGCCCAAGCCAATGGAATGTACCAGATGCTCAGCAGGCTTTGCTCACACTTACTGGCCTGAGGCCAAACCACACAACCAACAACGTTGGACAGTTTATGGAACACAAAGCCTTCACTAGTCTTCCGACTAGCTTGGAAAGAAAGTACCGTGCAATACCGAAGAGCCCTTACTGCTGCTCGATCATCCTATTTTTCTAACTTAATTGAGGAAAATAAGAACAATCCGAAATTCCTTTTTGATACTGTCGCAAAGCTAACTAAAAAGCAGCATTCCCCAAGAGAGGATGGCTTTCACTTTAGCAGTGATAAATTCATGAACTTCTTTGAGGAAAAGATCATGATTATTAGAAAACAAATTACGGACTCCTCTTTAAATCTGTTTATTCCTTCAAAGCTCAGTTGTCCTGAGTCTGCACAACTCTGCCAGGACCTAGGATCAAGAGAGACGCTCAAGTGTTTTAGTACTATATCTCTTGACACAATGATGAAAATAATCATGGCCTCTAAACCTTCAAGCTGCATACTGGACCCTATTCCAACTAAACTACTGAAAGAGCTGCTTCCTGTGCTTGGCCCTCCTATGTTGAACATAATAAATGGCTCTCTATCCACCGGATGTGTACCAAACTCACTAAAAGTGGCAGTAATAAAGCCTCTCTTGAAAAAGCCAAACCTTGACCCAGAAAATATAAAGAACTATCGGCCTAAATCGAATCTTCCATTCCTCTCAAAAATTTTAGAAAAGGCTATTGATCAGCAACTCACTGCCTTCCCGAAGACAAACAATGTATACAAAATGCTTCAGTCTGATTTTAGACCCCATCATAGCACTGAGACTGCACTTGTGAAGGTGGTAAATGACCTTTTAATGGCATCAAACCGAGTCTCTGCATCTGTCCTCGTGCTCCTAGACCTTAGTGCTGCTTTTGATACCATCGATCACCACATTCTTTTGGAGAGATTGGAAACCCAAATTGGTCTACACGGACAAGTTCTGGCCTGGTTTAGATCGTATCTGTCGGAAAGATATCAGTTTGTCTCTGTGAATGGTTTGTCCTCTGACAAATCAACTGTAAATTTCGGTGTTCCTCAAGGTTCCGTTTTAGGACCACTATTGTTTTCACTATATATTTTACCTCTTGGGGATGTCAATCGAAAACATAATGTTAACTTTCACTGCTATGTGGATGACACACAGCTGTACATTTCAATGAAACATGGTGAAGCCCCAAAATTGCCCTCGCT
Source organism: Oncorhynchus kisutch (assembly GCF_002021735.2). Classification (NCBI taxonomy): domain Eukaryota; kingdom Metazoa; phylum Chordata; class Actinopteri; order Salmoniformes; family Salmonidae; genus Oncorhynchus; species Oncorhynchus kisutch. Next base: position 79,691,239 of record NC_034188.2, on the reverse strand, counting down.
AGAAGTATGTGTTTCAGACATAAGAAAGTGGATGGCTGCAAACGTTCTACTTTTAAACTCGGACAAAACAGAGATGCTTGTTCTAGGTCCCAAGAAACAAAGAGATATTCTGTTGAATCTGACAATTAAACTTAATGGTTGTACAGTCGTCTCAAATAAAACTGTGAAGGACCTCGGCGTTACTCTGGACCCTGATCTCTCTTTTGAAGAACATATCAAGACCATTTCAAGGACAGCTTTTTTCCATCTACGTAACATTGCAAAAATCAGAAACTTTCTGTCCAAAAATGATGCAGAAAAATGTATCCATGCTTTTGTCACTTCTAGGTTAGACTACTGCAATGCTCCACTTTCCGGCTACCCGGATAAAGCACTAAATAAACTTCAGTTAGTGCTAAATACGGCTGCCAGAATCCTGACTAGAACCAAAAAATGTGATCATATTACTCCAGGGCTAGCCTCCCTACACTGGCTTCCTGTCAAAGCAAGGGCTGATTTCAAGGTTTTACTGCTAACCTACAAAGCATTACATGGGCTTGCTCCTACCTATCTCTCTGATTTGGTCCTGCCGTACATACCTACACGTACGCTACGGTCACAAGACGCAGGCCTCCTAATTGTCCCTAGAATTTCTAAACAAACAGCTGGAGGCAGGGCTTTCTCCTATAGAGCTCCATTTTTATGGAACGGTCTGCCTACCCATGTCAGAGATGCAAACTCGGTCTCAACCTTTAAGTCTTTACTGAAGACTCATCTCTTCAGTGGGTCATATGATTGAGTGTAGTCTGGCCCAGGAGTGGGAAGGTGTACGGAAAGGCTCTGGAGCAACGAACCGCCCTTGCTGTCTCTGCCTGTCAGAACCGCCCCCTTGGGTTGTGCCGTGGCGGAGATCTTTGTGGGCTATACTCAGCCTTGTCTCAGGATGGTAAGTTGGTGGTTGAAGATATCCCTCTAGTAGTGATTGGGCTGTGCTTTGGCAAAGTGGGTGGGGTTATATCCTTCCTGTTTGGCCCTGTCCGGGGGTGTCCTCGGATGGGGCCACAGTGTCTCCTGACCCCTCCTGTCTCAGCCTCCAGTATTTATGCTGCAGTAGTTTATGTGTCGGGGGGCTAGGGTCAGTTTGTTATATCTGGAGTACTTCTACTGTCCTATTCGGTGTCCTGTGTGAATTTAAGTGTGCTCTCTCTAATTCTCTCTTTCTTTCTTTCTCTCTCTCGGAGGACCTGAGCCCTAGGACCATGCCTCAGACCACGCACAGCCAGAAGGACCACGCACAGCCAGAAGAGGACTGGCCACCCCACATAGCCTGGTTCCTCTCTAGGTTTCTTCCTAGGTTTTGGCCTTTCTAGGGAGTTTTTCCTAGCCACCGTGCTTCTACACCTGCATTGCTTGCTGTTTGGGGTTTTAGGCTGGGTTTCTGTACAGCACTTTGAGATATCAGCTGATGTACGAAGGGCTATATAAATACATTTAATTTGATTTTATTTGATTCACTATGTCATCTTGGAATATCCCAGGCCTGAGGTCATTTGCCTTTGGCCAAAAGAGCAGGAATCCGGACTTCATCAAAGAAGTCGGAAGTACAGACATTGTCATCATACAAAAAGCATGGTATAAAGGAGACAGACCCACCGTTTGCCCTCTAGGTAACAGAGAGCTGCTAGTCCCAACCACCAAACTACCAGGTGTGAAACAGGGAAGGGACTCAGGGGGTATGATAATTTGATATAGAGCAGACCTAACTCACACTATTAAATTACTTAAAACAGGAACATTTTACATTTGGTTAGAAATTCAATGTTGAAGAATTCAAAAAAGTAAGAAAGAAATTGAGAAACATGTACAACCAAAGACATAGAGACCCAGAAAACCTGAGTCTTTCACTATGGTGAAACACTAAAACATTACAGAAATACACTTTGGAAAAAAGAAGGAACAGCATGTCAGATATCAGCTCAATGTAATCCTACGACACAAAAAGGCCTGTGGTGTTTATGGTATCCTCAATGAAACTATAAATGAAACTATAAAATATAGACAACAAATTCCAACATCATCCTTTCCAATTGGCTATACTAAAACTCTTTAACATCATCCTTAGCTCTGGCATCTTGCTCAATATTTGTAACCAAGGACTGATCACCCCAATCCACAAAAGTGGGGACAAATTTGACCCCAATTAATACCGTGGGATACGTGTCAACAGTAACCTTGGGAAAATCCTCTGCATTATCATTAACAGCAGACTCGTACATTTCCACAGTGAAAACAATGTACTGAGCAAATGTCAAATGTGCTTTTTTCCAAATTATAGTATGACAGACCAAATATTCACCCTGCGCACCCTAATTGACAAACAAACAAACCAAAACAAAGTCTTCTTATACTTTGTTGATTTAAAAAAAGCCTTTGTCTCAATTTGGCATGAGGGTCTGCTATACAAATGAATGGAAAGTGGTTTTGGGGGAAAAACATATGATATTATAAAATTAATTTGCACAAACAAAAAGTCTGCAGTTAAAATTGGCAAAAAACACACACATTTCCTTCCACAGGGCCGTGGGGTGAGACATGGCTGCAGCTTAAGCCTCACCATCTTCAACATATATATCAAAAATATAATGAATTGGCGAGGGCACTAGAACAGTCTGCAGCACCCGGCCTCACCCTACTAGAATCTGAATCTGCAGTCAAATGTCTACTCTTTCATGTGGTGCTTCTGTCACCAACCAAGGAGATCCTACAGTAGCACCTAGATCTTCTGCACAGATTCTGCCAGACCTGGGACGTGACAGTAAATCTCAGTAAGACCAAACAAATGGTGTTCCAAAAAAGGTCCAGTCGCCAGGACCACAAATACAAATTCCATCTAGACACCAATGCCCTAGAACACACAACAACTATTTATACCTTGGCCTAAACATCAGCGCCACTGGTAACTTACACAAAGCTGTGAACGATCTGAGAGACAAAGCAAGAAGGGCCTTCTATGCCATCAAAAGGAACATAAAATTCGACACACCTATTAGGATCTGGCTTGAAATACTTGAATCAGTTATAGAACCCATTGCCCTTTATGGTTCTGAGGGCTGGTGTCCGTTCACCATCCAAGAATTCACAAAATGGGACAAATATCAAATTGAGACTCTGCATATAGAATTCTGCAAAAATATCTTCCATGTACAATTTAAAACACCAAATACTGCATGCAGAGAAGAATTAGGCTGATACCCTCTAATTATCAAAATCCAGAAAAGAGATGTTAAATTCTACAACGACCTAAAAGGAAGTGATTCACAACCCTTCTATAACAAAGCCATCACCTACAGAGAGATGAACCAGGAGAAGAGTCATCCAAGCAAGCTGGTCCTGGGGCTCTGTTCACAAACAGAGACAGACACCACGGAGCCCCAGGACAGCAACACAATTAGACCCTATCAAATCATGAGAAAACAAAAATAATATTATTTTAAACATTGGAAAGATTTAACAAAAAAAACAGAGCAAACTATAATGCTATTTGTCCCTAAACAGGGAGTACATGGCAGAATACCTGACCACTGTGACTGACATAAATTAACGAAAGCTTTGACTATGTACATACTCAGTGAGCATAGCCTTGCTATTGAGAAAGTCCATAATAGGCAGACCTGGCTCTCAAGAGAAGACAGGCTATGTGCACACTGCCTACAAAATGAGGTAGAAACTGAGCTGCACTTCCTAACTTCCTGAGAAATTAATGACCATATTGGAGACACATATTTCTCTCAGATTACACAGTTTCACAAAGAATCTGAAAACGAACCCGATTTTGATAAACTCGCATATCTACTGGGTGAAAAACCACAGTGTGCCATCACAGCAGCAAGATGTGTGACCTGTTGTCACAAGAAAAGGTCAACATGTCACACCCTGACCATAGTTTGCTTTGTATGTTTCTATGTTTTGTTTGGTCAGGGTGTGATCTGAGTGGGCATTCTATGTTACATGTCTAGTTTGTCTATTTCTATGTTTGGCCTGATATGGTTCTCAATCAGAGGCAGGTGTTAGTCATTGTCTCTGATTGGGAACCATATTTAGATAGCCTGTTTGGTGTTGGGTTTTGTGGGTGATTGTTCCTGTCTCTGTGTTTGCACCAGATAGGGATGTTTTGGGTTTTCACGTTTCTTGTTTTGTTAGTTTGTTCATGTGTAGTTTCTTTATTAAAGAACCATGAATAGAAACCATGCTGCATTTTGGTCCGCCTCTCCTTCAACGCAAGAAAACCATTACACAACCAGTGAAGAACAAACACCATTGTAAATACAAACCATATTTATGTGCATTTAGGGTCCCTTTTGTACCTTAACCATTTGCACATCATTACACTTCTTTATATAGATAATATGACATTTGAAATGTCTTTTTTTGGGGAACTTCTGTGAGTTTAATGTTTACTGTTAATTTTTTAATGTTAATTTCACTTTTATTTATTATCTACTTCACTTGCTTTGGCATATGTTTCCCATGCCAAGAAAGCCCCTTGAATTGAATTTAGAGAGAGAGACAAATGATTTGAAAACAAATCAAATTTTGATAATCTCCCATATTTTATTTGAGTGAAATTCCAGTGTGCCATCACAGCAGCAATATTTGTGGCCTGTTGCCACAAGAAAAGGGCAACCAGTGAAGAACAAACACAAATGTAAATACATGTGTATTATCCTTTTGTACTTTTTGCACTGCATGTAGACATGCTGACTGGCTCGAGTTGGTCTAATGTAGCAACATTTAAAATGTTTTATACATTGGATTAAAGTAGACTAGAAAATGGTACATTATATCATAGATATCATAGATACTGTTGAGAAACAATGGGAAAGTCATTCTGCTTAAGGAAATGGCCTTTGAACGTTACACCTACTGGACAGCCCTTCTACACCTATTCATCATCATTCACACCCTCTTAGGCTTTAGACCCGCCCATTTTTGTGTATGTGTGTTTCTGTGCGTGCGTGAGTGTGCGTATGCATGTGTGTGCATGCTGATGGTTGAGGGGAGAAGAATTTGGCACAGTTATGTATGGCGGGTGTTTCTGAAGACATGGTACATAAATGTTCCTTTTAAAGGAGTCATCCTTACTACTGTATTACGCAGACGAAGCCCATTCTGAAAATCCTGTTAGGCTGTAGATTGTCTGCAATTATATTTACAGTAAACAGTAGCTGATGTTGATATTTCCATATGTTCTAGTAATATGTTTGACATGTGCTTGAGCTTAGAACTGAGCTTACTTACTTATGGAAGGAGAGAAGGAGGGATGGAGACAAACAAAACTGTGGATAGAGCATTGGTGGCCCCCAGGAGAGGACCATCCTCACTGAATAAAATAAAAAATAAAAAAGTGAAACATTTAAAAAAGCTATAATTTCTTTATAAAACTATAATAAATATGTTCATGTAACCAAATGTTAGAATACAAAACACTGTTTTGCAATGAAGGTCTACAGTAGCCTCAACAGCACTTATGCTACTATGGTGTTGCCGGAGGACAGAAAATGTCCTCACAAAAACAAGGAATTACAATGACTTTGTGATGTAAATGTGGATTTGTGATCATGGGTGTATTCATTTAGCCGATTATGTTGAAAAACGTTTCTTAAACAGAAGCAAATGGAATGAAACAGGGACAAACATGCTATTAGACTAAGCAACTTTTGGACTAATGATTACACCCTAGATCAGCTAGATGTAGGCAGGAGTGTGTAAGACGGTATTGAATGTTTCACTGTCTGTCACCTTTATTACAAAAAGGTATCTTGCCCTGTGCATCTGTAAACTTTCATTCATAGGCTAGGTTGTAGCAACCTCATGATGGGTATAGGGACAATTAGAATATCATGTAGTAGCCTAAACCTATCTATGTTACATTGAGCTGGGTACATGGAATATGAATGACAGTCATCCAATATGCTGTAAAGTAAATAAGGCCATGATCCCCCCCCCCCCCCCCCCAAAAAAAAATAGCATCCTCCCTCATCTTAAACGGCACCGACCACCACTGGGATAAAGAGAGGTAGAGGAGGAGGAGGAGGAAGAGAGGAGCAGGGGAGGAGAAGGAGGAGGAGGAAAAGGAGGAGGAGGAGAAGGAGGAAAAGGAGGCAAGGAGCAGGAGAAGAGGAGGAGGAGGAAGAGGAGGAGAGGAGTGGAAGAGGAGGAGGAGAGGAGGAGTAGGCAAGGAGCTGGAGAAGAGGAGGAGGAGGAGGCGAGGAACAGGAGAAGAGGAGGAGGAAAATAGGAGGAGAGGAGGAGCAGGAGGAGAAGGCAAGGAGGAGGAGGAGGGACGAGGGAGGAGGAGGAGGCGATGAGGTTGGAGGAGGCAAGGAGCAGGAGAAGAGGAGGAGGAAAATAGGAGGAGGAGAGGAGGAGCAGGAGGAGAAGGCAAGGAGCAGGAGATGAGGAGGAGGAGGAGGCGAGGAGCAGGAGAAGAGGAGGAGGAAAATAGGAGGAGGAAAGGAGGAGCAGGAGGAGAAGGCAAGGAGGAGGAGGAGGAGGGGGAGGTGAGGAGCAGAAGAAGAGGAGGTTGGAGGAGAGGAGTAGAAGAGGGGGAGGAGAAGAGGAGGAGAGGAGGACGAGAGGGAAAGAGGGAAATGTGGAGTAAAACATGGATGAATTAAAGATGAGTCTGCAAGGAAATGCGTCTCTGAAGTGGGACACAGGAAAACACAGTGAGCCTCTCTTCCACTCCTCTCCCATCCCATCCAACCCTTTATGTCCTCCATCTCCCCCTCTAACCCCTTCTCTTTCCCTCTTCTGCTCTTCCACCGTCTGCCCTCTCTTCCTCTCCCTCTCTCTTCTCCTCTATCCTCTCTTCTTACCTGCTCCCTCTAGGAGTGCACGCCTGATCCACTTCCCAACAAATGTAACCCTGGATTAGCCTAGCGCCAGACACTCTGTGCCCATTCATCCAAATGCAGTTATGTTAATACTAACAAGCCATGCTGCACCATGCCTGAATACTAAATGCATTAATGCTAATGCTACATAGCACTCATCTCAATAGCTTAGCATACAGACCTACAGCTGTGTACTAGCACTCTGCCCTAGCATAGTACATTGCTCTGAAATAGATCATGCTTTTGTACCAATTCTAATTATACGCCGCTGGTAGTGAGCCTACTGCAGTGTCATTCGGGTTCTAAGCTACACACACACACACACACACACACACACACACACACACACACACACACACACACACACACACACACACACACACACACACACACACCCCGTCACCCCGTCACCCCCATCATCATCATTATCATGTATTAAGGCAGTGAGTGTAAAAGCTCAGAGGAAGGAGGGATTGCATTCTAAATGTAAAGAGAGGAGAGACGTGCGCCAAGGGCTGTGCTCCTTTTGAAGAAAACACTTATCTCATTCAATGACTTCTCTTTCACTTGGCTGCGTTGTTCTCTGGTACTGTGGCACACACTCACATAAACACACATATACACACACACACTCACACAAACACACATATACACACACCCTCACATAAACACACATACACACACACACTCACACAAACACACATATACACACACACTCACATAAACACACATATACACACACACTCACACAAACACACATATACACACACACTCACATAAACACACATATATACACACTCACACAAACATACACACACACACACACACATATATACACACACACTCACATAAACACACGTACACACACACACACTCACACAAACACACACACACACACACTCACACAAACACACATATACACACACACACTCACACAAACACACATATACACTCACACAAACATAAACACACACTCACATAAACACACATATACACACACACACGCACATAACACACATATACACACACTGACATTAACACACATATACACACACACACTCACACAAACACACATATACACACACACTCACATAAACACACATATACACACACACTCACATAAACACACATATACACACACTCACATAAACACACATATACACACACACACGCACATAAACACACATATATACATACACTCGCATAAACACACATATACACACACTGACATTAACACACATATACACACACACACTCACATAAACACACATATACACACACACTCACATAAACACACATATACACACACACTCACAAGAACACACATATACACACACACTCACACAAACACACATATACACACACACTCACATAAACACACATATACACACACACTCACACACATATACACACTCACACAAACACACATAAACACACACACACACACACAAACGCACACCCTCACACAAACACAAACACTCATACACACGCACATACATACACTCACTCACACACACACACACACTCACACAAACACACACACAAAAACACACTCACACAAACACACACACAGACACAAACTCACACACGCACACAAACACACATACACGCACACAAACACACATACAAACACACACACTCACACAAACACACACACTCACACAAACACACACACTCACACACAAACACAAAAACACACACAACACACACAAACACACAGACACACACTCACACAAACACTCACAAATACAGAAACACACTCACACTCATACTCTCACAAACAAACACACAAACACACACACTCATACATTCACACAAATACACACTCATTCAAGATGGCGTAGCAGTCAGACTTCCTTCGTCCTGTCGTGTCCCGTGTATATATATTTTATATATTTTTATTCACATATTTTCTAAATATTTTTCTAAACCTCAACTTGAAAATACTCTCCTGCAACCCGCCTCACCCAATGTGATGTGGATCTGCTTTTTCTAAAGTATTTTTATTTACCTCGGAACCGGAATCCCCCGACAGAAGCTAGCCAGCTCATTAGCTACTAGCTAGTAGTCAGCTAACCACTGCTAGCGGTCATCAGCTAACCTTTACCTCGGAACCGGAATCCCCCAACAGAAGCTAGCCAGCTCATTAGCTACTAGCTAGTAGTCAGCTAACCACTGCTAGCGGTCATCAACTAACCTTTACCTCGGAACCGGAATCCCCCGACAGAAGCTAGCCAGCTCATTAGCTACTAGCTAGTAGTCAGCTAACCACTGCTCGAGATCATCAGCTATTTTCTCTCCATATCCCCAGATTCCGACCGCAAGCTCTGAACCTTTTCACCGGATCATCACAGCTAGCTAGCTGCAACCCGAGTGACTACTCCTGGCTAACGTCTTTCCCGAAGCAAGCACCAATTAGCCTGGAGTTAGCCCATGCTAGGCCCATTCTCCCGGCTTGCTGAAGAGGGCCGTCAGCCACTCCTGGGCTACAACACCTTCTACTGCCGGTATGCGGCACGGAACCCCGCTGATCCTTCACAACTGGACTACCAACGCAACCTGCTCGAGGGGGTACTCAACTGGCCCCTACGCCACGACGTCCCCTGAATGCCCATCTGCTAGTTTGCTAGCGCAGCCCGCTTGCTATCTTGAGAATACTGGACTGTTAGCTGAATAGATCCATCGGCCAATTTCTTGGGCCACTATACCTATTTTGCCAATTGGACTTGGGCCCCTCTGCTACTCGGAACCCTACTAATCCATCACGACTGGTCTATCGACGTCACCGCACGCGGAGGCTAAAACAGACTTTCCTCCATAGCGATGTCCCTCTAAGGCCCTTCTGCTAGCTTGCCAGCCCCGTTCTGCTTGCTGTCTGAATCGCCGAGTCTCCAGCCAGCTCAACCCCTCACTGGACCCGAATGATCACTTGGCTACGCATGCCTCTCTCTAATATCAATATGCCTTGTCCATTACTGTCCTGGTTAGTGAAAATTGTCTTATTTCACTGTAGCACCTCTAGCCCTGCTCAATATGCCTTAACCAACCATTTAGTTCCACCTCCCACATATGCGGTGACATCACCTGGTTTACACATCTCTAGAGACAATATCTCTCTCATCATTACTCAATGCCTAGGTTTACCTCCAATGTACTCACATCCTACCATACCTCTGTCTGTACATTATGCCTTGAACCTATTCTATCACCCCCAGAAACCTGCTATTTTTAGTCTCTGTTCCGAACGTACTAGACGACCAGTTCTTGTTGCCTTTAGCCGTACCCTTATCCTACTCCTCATCTGTTCCTCTGGTGATGTAGAGGTTAATCCAGGCCCTGCAGTGACTAGCTCCACTCCTACTCCCCAGGTACTCTTATTTGTTGACTTCAGTAACCTTATTAGCCTTGGTTTCATGCATGTTAACATTAGGAGCCTCCTTCCTAAGTTTGTTTTATTCACTGCTTTAGCACACTCTGCTAACCCGAATGTCCTAGCCGTGTCTGAATCCTGGCTTAGGAAGACCACCAAAAACCTTGAAAATTCGATCCCTTACTACAACATCTTCCGACAAGATAGAACTGCCAAAGGGGGCGGAGTTGCAATCTACTGCAGAGATAGCCTGCAGAGTCTGTCTTGCTATCCAGGTCTGTACCCAAACAATTCGAGCTCCTACATTGAAAAATTCACCTTTCCAGAAACAAGTCTCTCACCGTTGCCGCTTGCTATAGACCACCCTCTGCATCCAGCTGTGCCCTGGACACCATATGTGAATTGATTGCACCCATCTAGTGCTGCTAGGCACTGCTAGGTGACCTTAATCTCTCAGAAATTATCAATGAACCCACCAGGTACAACACCAAATCCGTAAACAGAGGCACCCTCATAGATATCATCCTAACCAACTTGCCCTCCAAATACATCTCTGCTGTTTTCAACAAAAATCTCAATGATCACTACCTCATTGCTTGCATCTGTAATGGGTCTGCGGTCAAACGACCACCCCTCATCACTGTCAAACGCTCCCTAAAACACTTCAGCGAGCAGCCCTTTCTAATCGACCTGGCCAGGGTATCCTGGAAGGATATTGACCTCATCCCGTCAGTAGAGGATGCCTGGTTTTTCTTTAAAAGTGCCTTCCTCACCATCTTAAATAAACATGCCCCATTCAAAAATGTAGAAACAGGAACAGATATAGCCCTTTCCAGCCCTTTCCAGATATAGGTTCTTTCCAGACCTGACTGCCCTTGACCAGCACAAATACATCCTGTGGCGTTCTGCGTTAGCATCGAATAGCCCCGTGATATGCAACTTTTCAGGGAATTTAGGAACCAATATGCACAGGCAGTTAGGAAAGCTAAGTCTAGCTTTTTCAAGCTGAAATGTTCATCCTGTAATACAAACTCAAAAAAGTTCTGGGACACTGTAAAGTCCATGGAGAATAAGAGCCCCTCCTCCCAGCTGCCCACTGCACTGAGGCTAGGAAACACCATCACCACCGATAAATCCACTATTTTTCTATGGCTGGCCATGCCTTCCACCTGGCTACCCCTACCCCGATCAACAGCAATGCACCCCCCACAGCAACCCGCCCAAGCCTCCCCATTTCTCCTTCACCAAAATACAGATTGCTGATGTTCTGAAAGAGCTGCAAAATCTTGACCCATACAAATCAGCCAGACTAAACAACCTGGACCCTCTCTTTCTAAAATTATTTGCCAAAATTGTTGCAACCCCTATTACTAGCCTGTTCAACCTCTCTTTCGTATCGTCTGAGATCCCATATATTGGAAAGCTGCCGCGGTCATCCCTCTCTTCAAAGGGGGAGACACTCTAGACCCAAACTGCTGTAGACCTACGTATATCTATCCTACCCTGCCCTTCTAAGGTCTTCGAAAGCCAAGTTAACAAACAGATCACCGACCATTTCTAATCCCACCGTACCTTCTCCCCTATGCAATCTGGTTTCAGATCTGGTCATGGGTGCACCACAGCCACGCTCAAGGTCCTAAATGATATCATAACCGCCATCGATAAGAGAAATTACTGTGCAGCCGTATTCATCGACCTGGCCAATGCTTTCGACTCTGTCAATCACCACATTCTTATCGGCAGACTCAACAGTTGGTTTCTCAAATGACTGCCTCGCCTGGTTCAACAACTACTTCTCTGACAGAGTTCAGTTCAGTATGTCAAATTGGAGGACCTGTTGTCCGGACCTCTGGCAGTCTCTATGGGGGTTCCACAGGGTTCAATTCTTTGTATACATCAATGATGTCGCTCTTGCTGCTGGTGATTCTCTGATCCACCTCTACGTAGACGACACCATTCTGTATACCTCTGGCTCTTCTTTGGACACTGTGTTAACTCACTATGGGACGTGGGGTGGTAGAGTTCCACCTGGCCAACATCCAGTGAAATTGCTGAGTGCCAAATTCAAAAACAAAAATACTCATCATAACAATTCATGAAGCATACAAGTGTTATACATCGGTTTAAAGATTAACTTCTTGTTAATCCAACCACAGTGTCACATTTCAAAAAGGCTTTACGGCGAAAGCATACACTACGATATTCTGAGAACAGCGCCCAGCAGACAAATCATTACAAACAGTAACAAGCCAAGTAGAGGAGTTACACAAGTCAGAAATAGTGATAAAATTAATCATTTACCTTTGATGATCTTCATATGGTTGCACTCCCGAGACTCCCATTTACTCAGTAAATGTTTGTTTTGTTCGATAAAGTCCATGTTTATTTCCAAAAACCTCGGTTTTGTTTGCACGTTTTGTTCAGGCTCAAACGCAGTCACAACAGCCAACAGCCAGACGAAAAATCCAAATAGTATCCGTAAATTTCGTAGAAACATGTCAAACGATGTTTATAATCATTCCTCATGTTGTTTTTAGCCTAAATAATCAATAATATTTCAACCGGACAACTCGAACTCGCGCATTAAAAAGCTCTGGGCCACTGCAGTGTCCACTCATTCAGAGTGCTCTTAATCCCTAATTTTTCAGAATACAAGCCTGAAACAATTTCTAAACACTGTTGACATTGTAGCGGAAGCCATAGGAAGTGCAATTTGAGTCCTAAGTCAATGGATACTGTAATGCATTCAAATTCAAATGACAAAAATAAAAAAAATCCCACTTCCTGGATGGATTTCTCTCAGGTTTTTGCCTGCCATATCAGTTCTGTTACACTCACAGACGTTATTGTAACCGTTTTGGAAACTTTAGAGTGTTTTCTATCCAAATCTATTATATACATATCCTAGCTTCTGGGCCTGAGTAGCAGGCAGTTTACTTTGGGCACGCTTTTCATCCAGAACTGAAAATTGTGCCCCCTACCCTAGTGAAGTTTTAACTAACCTCCAGATGAGCTTCCATGCCATTCAACTCTCCTTCCGTGGCCTCCAACTGTTCTTAAATGCAAGTAAAACTAAATGCATGCTCTTCAACCGATCGTTGCCCACACCTGCCCGCCCGCCCAGCATCACTACTCTGGATGGTTCTGACTTAGAATATGTGGACCCCTACAAATACATCTCCAATCTAAAATTAAATCTAGATTTGGCTTCCTATTTCGCAAACAAAGCATCCTTCACTCATGCTGCCAAACATGCCGTCATAAAACTGACCATCCTGCCGATCCTCGACTTCAGAGATGTTATTTACAAAATAGCCCCCAACACTCTACTCAACAAATTTGATGCAGTCTACCACAGTGCCATCTGTTTTGTCACCAAAGCCCCATATACTGTACTACCCACCACTGCGACCTGTATGCTCTCGTTGGCTGGCCCTTGCTTCATACTCGTCGCCAAACCCACTGGCTTCAGGTCATCTACAAGTCTCTGATAGGTAACGCCCCGCCTTATCTCAGCTCACTGGTCACCATAGCATCACCCACCCGAAGCACTCGCTCCAGCAGGTATAACTCTCCTGTCACCCCCAAAGCCAATTCCTCCTTTGGCCACCTTTCCATCCAGTTCTCTTTTGCCAATGACTGGAATGAATTGCAAAAATCACAAAAGCTGGAGACTCTTACCTCCCTCACTAGCTTTAAGCACCAGCTGTCTGAGCAGCTCACAGATCACTGCACCTGTACATAGCCCATTCTGTAAATAGCCCATCCAACTACCTCATCCCCATACCGTATTTATATCTTTATTTAGCTCCTTTGCACCCCTGTGCTTGCACATTCATCTTCTGCACATCTTTCACTCCAGTGTTTAATTGCTATATTGTAATTACTTCGCCACTATGGCCTATTTATTGCCTTACCTCCCTTATTCTACCTCATTTGCACACACTGTATATAGACTTTTTCTACTGTATTATAGACGGTATGTTTGGTTACTCCATGTGTAACTCTGTGTTATTGTGTGTCAAACTGCTTTGCTTTATCTTGGCCAGGTCGCAGTTGCAAATGAGAACGTGTTCTCAACTAGCCTACCTGGTTAAATAAAGGTGAAATAAAAATGAAATTTTAATAAAAAATCTCCCATCCTGACCACCTGCCCTTCCTCTCTGGTCAGGGTCCTCCCAGCACCAGGCAAATGTTCCTTGGTGCCTTTGACCACACCAGCCTCTCCCCTCCCACCTCTTTTCTTCTCCCCTTTTTTCCTTTTCCGCTTGACACCCTCCTCCTCCCCTCTAGTCTCTTACACTTCCCCACTATACTCTCCTCATCCACTAGCATAACCTGACTAGACCCATCCTCATCTACACCACCAACTATAACCTGACTATACCCAGCATCATCTACACCACCCTCCATAACCTGACTAGGCCCAGCCTTATCTACACCACTATCCATAACCTGACTAGACCCATCCTCATCTACACCACCATCCATAACCTGACTAGACCCAGCATCATCTACACCACCCTCCATAACCTGACTAGGCCCAGCCTTATCTACACCACTATCCATAACCTGACTAGACCCATCCTCATCTACACCACCATCTATAACCTGACTAGACCCAGCATCATCTACACCACCCTCCATAACCTGACTAGACCCAGCATCATCTACACCACCCTCCATAACCTGACTAGACCCAGCATCATCTACACCACCCTCCATAACCTGACTAGGCCCAGCATCATCTACACCACCATTCATAACCTGACTAGGCCCAGCCTCATCTACACCACCATCCATAACCTGACTAGACCCAGCCTCAGCTACACCACCATCCATAACCTGACTAGGCTCAGCATCATCTACACCACCCTCCATAACCTGACTAGGCCCAGCATCATCTACACCACCATCCATAACCTGACTAGGCTCAGCATCATCTACACCACCCTCCATAACCTGACTAGGCCCAGCATCATCTACACCACCATCCATAACCTGACTAGGCTCAGCATCATCTACACCACCATTCATAACCTGACTAGGCCCAGCATCATCTACACCACCATTCATAACCTGACTATGCCCAGCATCATCTACACCACCATTCATAACCTGACTAGGCCCAGCATCATCTACACCACCATCTACAACCTGACTAGGCCCAGCATAATCTACACCACCATCTATAACCTGACTAGGCCCAGCATCATCATAGCATGACTTGGCCCAGCCTCTGCTACCAGCGTCTTATTGTCCCCTGCATGTTGACCTCAATTTCCCCCACTGGGGGCGCTTGTACCCTCACCTTGTCTACGGCCTTGATGTGGGCACACAAAGTTCTCATGCCCCAAATCCCCACACTCAAAACACCTGCTGTTTCTCATTGTTATTCAGAAGCATGACCACTTGCCTCCTGAACGAAACAACATGCTTAACGGAATCTGCCTGAAAACCTGCTGACACGAAAACCGCTAGCAGACTTACCAAAACAACTCAGCTCTTTCCTGAGGACACGAAAACCGCCAGCAAACTTACCAAAAAGACTCAGCTCTTTCCTGAGGACACGAAAACCGCTAGCAGACTTACCAAAACAACTCAGCTCTTTCCTGAGGACACGAAAACCGCCAGCAAACTTACCAAAACGACTCAGCTCTTTCCTGAGGACACGAAAACCGCCAGCAGACTTACCAAAACAACTCAGCTCTTTCCTGAGGACACGAAAACCGCTAGCAGACTTACCAAAACTCAGCTCTTTCCTGATTTGATCATCCGTAACAAATGGAGGCAAATTTGCAACTACCACCCTGGTCAAAAGCGGTAGAAGGAGGAGAAATTGGCACCAACACCCCCCCTTACAAATATTCCACTAGCAATTAGCCTACCAACCAAATTTGCTCTTTTCATGAACACAACCACAGCTTGGTTCATTCTGGATGCAGAATGTATAAATTCAGCTCCTACCTGTTCACCGACTGCGAGCAGAACCTCCTCCATTCTCTCCATTCTCAGGAGCACACCTGAATCCATGTCGTAACGACAGTGTCTCCCTCGCGCTAGGCTGAGAAGTCATCACTCGCACCACACTTTCCAAACCCAAGGAAACGACAACTCTGTCCTCTTCCATGCTAACTTTGAAAAAACCTGTGGTTACCGCTAAAACAAATAGTGCTTTAACCCTCCACCATAGAACATACTAATTGAAACAAAAGACCAAGGACAGAATCAAGAAAATAGGTTAGGATGGAGCCCTCCCCACCAAACACTCAAACTCCAAAAAACTCCCAGCAAGCATTACAAGAGAGAGCGTGTGAGAGAGAGAGACAGCTGTGTGCTTCATTGTGCTTGTGTTTGAAGGCTTTAAAAGCGATAAAGACTGTTAATTTATTTTTCCCTTGAACATGAGGGGAAGACCCAAGTTCTGATGGAGAAGCATGGGGGAACGGATTTAATCACAGCACAACACTCCCACTGGGAGGCAGGGCAGGAAGAGGTGTAGCGACGCCTTCTGTTCACTCAGTTTTTCCTGTGGCCCGTTTCAATCGTGTCAGAATGGATGGTAGTGAGCGACAAACAAAACCGGAGAGATAATTTGATAACTTTGAGCACACAGAGAGTATATGTGTATGTGTGTGTGTGTTGTGTCTGTGTGTCGAGTCATGGTCAGTGACTGAAGCGTGTTTTCTGTAATGAAGACAATTGGCATTCTCCCTCTTTCCCTCTGCCTGGCTTGTTAGTCACAGTGAAACGCAGAGCGGTTTGTTAAACAACATTAATTATGTAAACGCTATTTGTTTCCTCTGCAATACACAACATATTCCCTGTTCTGTGGGTTTTCATGTTATTGTGTGTTGTTGCAGTCTTTCTCTACAACTCCTCTTTCCAGGCTTTAACTCTCTCTTTGTGCCTGGACATATTTAATGCATGACAAACAAATAAATAAATAAAGAACAGATTAATTATTCAATGCTGTGTATGTGTGTGTATGTGTGTGTGTGTGTGTGTATGGGTAGGTGTGTGTTTGTGAATGTGTGTGTAGGTGTAGGTGTGTGTAGGTGTTCAGTAGCTGTGTGTGGGTGTAGGTGAAGGTGTGTGTAAGTGTGTTTGACTCTTTATGTTGTGTTATGGGCTACTCCCTCTCTCTCTCCGTGTTTCTTTCTTTCTCTCTCTCTCTCTCTGTCTGTCTGTCTGTCTCCCTCTCTCTCTCTCTCTCTCTCTCTCTCTCTCTCTCTCTCTCTCTCTCTCTCCTGTCTGTCTGTCTGTCTCCCTCTCTCTCTCTCTCTCTCTCTGTCTGTCTGTCTGTCTCCCTCTCTCTCTCTCTCTCTCTCTGTCTGTCTGTCTGTCTCCCTCTCTCTCTCTCTCTCTCTCCGTGTTTCTTTCTTTCTCTGTCTGTCTGTCTGTCTCTCTCCGTGTTTCTTTCTTTCTCTGTCTGTCTGTCTGTCTCTCTCCGTGTTTCTTTCTGTCTGTCTGTCTCTCTCCGTGTTTCTTTCTGTCTGTCTGTCTGTCTGTCTGTCTGTCTGTCTGTCTGTCTGTCTGTCTGTCTGTCTGTCTGTCTGTCTGTCTGTCTGTCTCTCTCTGTCTCTCTCTCTCTCTCTCTCTCTCTCTCTCTCTCTCTCTCTCTCTCTCTCTCTCTCTCTCTCTCTCTCTCTCTCTCTCTCTCTCTCTCTCTCTCTCTCTCTCTCTCTCTCTCTCTCTCTCTCTCTCTCTCTCTCTCTCCGTGTTTCTTTGTTTCTCTCTCTCTCTCTCTCTCTCTCTCTATGTCTGTCTTTCTGTCTGTCTGTCTGTCTCTCTCTCCCTCTCTCTCCCTCTCTCCCTCTCTCTCCCTCTTTCTCTCCCTCTCTCTCTCTCTCTCTCTCTCTCTCTCTCTCCCTCTCTCTCCCTCTCTCTCTCTCACTCCCGCTCTCTCCCTCTCTCTCTCCCTCTTTCTCTCCCTGTTTCCTTCTTTCTCTCTCTCTCGTGGCTGTTGTATGGTCTTAAAAAATGGGTAATTAATGAGGAATAAAGGAACATTAAGCTAATTAGCCGTTGCAACTAAGTCCTTTGGAGAAATACAAACACACACATACACACACACACACACTCACACACACACACACACACACACACAACCACCCGCACACACACACACACACACACACACACAACCACACACACACGCACGCACACAAACACGCACACACACACACACACACACACACTCTCTCTCTTAATGTCTCTCTTGATGAGTTATGTTCTGATGGTTGTGGTGAGCTAAATGTCAAATATAGATCAGCCAGCTCTATGATGTGTAGAACCATCCTCAGGGTGATAAGAGATTCTGCCTTCTACCTCCCCCTCCTTTCTCTACCTTTCCCTCTCCCCTTCTCTCTCTACCTTTCCCTCTCCCCTCCTCTCTCTACCTCCCCCTCTCCCCTCCTCTCTCTACCTTCCCCTCTCCCCTCTTCTCTCTGCCTCCCTTCTCCTCTCTCTACCTCCCCCTCTCCCCTCCTCTCTCTACCTTCCCCTCTCCACTCCGCTCTGTACCTCCCCCTCTCCCCTTCTCTCTCTATCTCCCCTCTCTTTCCACTCCGCTCTCTACCTCCCCCTCTCCCCTCCTCTTTCTACCTCCCCCTCTCCACTCCGCTCTCTACCTCCCCCTCTCCCCTCCTCTCTCTAACTCCCCCTCACCCCTCCTCTCTCTACCTCCCCCTCTCTCCTCCTCTCTCTACCTCCCCCTTTCCCCTCCTCTTTCTACCTCCCCCTCTTCCCTCCTCTCTCTACCTTCCCTCTCCACTCCACTCTCTACCTCCCCCTCTCCCCTCCTCTCTCCCCCTCCCCCTCTCCCCTCCTCTCTCTACCTCTCCTGTCCTTTCACCTCACCACTGAGGGTGGGAGGAGTAGAGGGGTGGGTACAGAGGAATGGAGGTATGAGGAGGGCTACCTGTAGGATTTAGCAATGTCCCTATGTGTTTGTTGCGGCTATAGTTGTGACAGATGAGTGTATGTGGGGGGTTTGGGAATTATCAGATGTTATCCATACACGCCAAAAACTGCTAACCTCCCCTGTTATTGGTAATGGTAAGAGGTTAGTATGTTTTGGGGGAATGGTCTTTGTGCATCTGTAACTTTCTCATTCATGATTATCCGTAATGATGGAGACATCTACATTAATGTAGAAGTGTTCAGAAACATATCCTATGCTTTTTTACATTAGAAGTGACTCCAAAATGACACAATACATGATTTACCATTTCTGTTGGGAACAACATCATTTGAAACAGAACCAAAACCAAATTCAGTATGTAGAGTCACCAGCTTGATGTCGTCATGGGAATGTGGGACTTTGATTATATGTAATACGCTATAAGTGAATTTATCCAGATACACATTCAAATGGGGGGACTCTACTGTAGATACACATTCAAATGGGGGGACTCTACTGTAGATACACATTCAAATGGGGGGACTCTACTGTAGATACACATTCAAATGGGGGGACTCTACTGTAGATACACATTAAAATGGGGGGACTCTACTGTAGATACACATTCAAATGGGGGGACTCTACTGTAGATACACATTCAAATGGGAGGACTCTACTGTAGATACACATTCAAATGGGGCGACTCTACTGTAGATACACATTCAAATGGGAGGACTCTACTGTAGATACACATTCAAATGGGAGGACTCTACTGTAGATACACATTCAAATGGGGGGACTCTACTGTAGATACACATTCAAATGGGGGACTCTACTGTAGATACACATTCAAATGGGGGGACTCTACTGTAGATACACATTCAAATGGGGGGACTCTACTGTAGATACACATTCAAATGGGGCGACTCTACTGTAGATACACATTCAAATGGGGGGACTCTACTGTAGATACACATTCAAATGGGGGGACTCTACTGTAGATACACATTCAAATGCGGCGACTCTACTGTAGATACACATTCAAATGGGAGGACTCTACTGTAGATACACATTCAAATGGGGCGACTCTACTGTAGATACACATTCAAATGGGGCGACTCTACTGTAGATACACATTCAAATGGGGGGACTCTACTGTAGATACACATTCAAATGGGGCGACTCTACTGTAGATACACATTCAAATGGGAGGACTCTACTGTAGATACACATTCAAATGGGGCGACTCTACTGTAGATACACATTCAAATGGGGCGACTCTACTCTAGATACACATTCAAATGGGGCGACTCTACTGTAGATACACATTCAAATGGGGCGACTCTACTGTAGATACACATTCAAATGGGGCGACTCTACTGTAGATACACATTCAAATGGGGCGACTCTACTGTAGATACACATTCAAATGGGGCGACTCTACTGTAGATACACATTCAAATGGGGCGACTCTACTGTAGATACACATTCAAATGGGGCGACTCTACTGTAGATACACATTCAAATGGGGCGACTACTGTAGATACACATTCAAATGGGGCGACTCTACTGTAGATACACATTCAAATGGGGCGACTCTACTGTAGATACACATTCAAATGGGGCGACTCTACTGTAGATACACATTCAAATGGGGCGACTCTACTGTAGATACACATTCAAATGGGGCGACTCTACTGTAGATACACATTCAAATGGGGCGACTCTACTGTAGATACACATTCAAATGGGGCGACTCTACTGTAGATACACATTCAAATGGGGCGACTCTACTGTAGATACACATTCAAATGGGGCGACTCTACTGTAGATACACATTCAAATGGGGCGACTCTACTGTAGATACACATTCAAATGGGACGACTCTACTGTAGATACACATTCAAATGGGGCGACTCTACTGTAGATACACATTCAAATGGGGCGACTCTACTGTAGATACACATTCAAATGGGGCGACTCTACTGTAGATACACATTCAAATGGGGCGACTCTACTGTAGATACACATTCAAATGGGGCGACTCTACTGTAGATACACATTCAAATGGGGCGACTCTACTGTAGATACACATTCAAATGGGGGGACTCTACTGTAGATACACATTCAAATGGGGCGACTCTACTGTAGATACACATTCAAATGGGAGGACTCTACTGTAGATACACATTCAAATGGGAGGACTCTACTGTAGATACACATTCAAATGGGGGGACTCTACTGTAGATACACATTCAAATGGGGGGGACTCTACTGTAGATACACATTCAAATGGGAGGACTCTACTGTAGATACACATTCAAATGGGGGGACTCTACTGTAGATACACATTCAAATGGGGGAACTATACTGCAGATACACATTCAAATGGGGCGACTCTACTGTAGATACACAATCAAATGGGAGGACTCTACTGTAGATACACATTCAAATGGGAGGACTCTACTGTAGATACACATTCAAATGGGGGGACTCTACTGTAGATACACATTCAAATGGGGGGACTCTACTGTAGATACACATTCAAATGGGGGGACTCTACTGTAGATACACATTCAAATGGGAGGACTCTACTGTAGATACACATTCAATTGGGGGGACTCTACTGTAGATACACATTCAAATGGGGGAACTATACTGCAGATACACATTCAAATGGGGCGACTCTACTGTAGATACACATTCAAATGGGAGGACTCTACTGTAGATACACATTCAAATGGGAGGACTCTACTGTAGATACACATTCAAATGGGGGGACTCTACTGTAGATACACATTCAAATGGGAGGACTCTACAGTAGATACACATTCAAATGGGGGGACTCTACTGTAGATACACCTTAAAAAGGGCGGACTCTACAGTAGATACACCTTCAAATGGGGGAACTCTACTGCAGATACACATTCAAATGGGGGGACTCTTCACCATTTTTAAATGGTGAAACTGATTTATGTGTAAATCATCCCCTCAAATGAATATTGACATTATGTACAGTTGCTCTTATATAAACATATGAGCGTCTCTTCTGTCCTTACTCGTCGCTCTAGAATATTAAACAAAGCCTTGCTCATCAGAATAATGTCATAAATCGATAGAATGACTGCATCATCAAAAACAGAGTTGACATTGGTCAAGTTTTCTCTTTCATTTCTGCTTCTCTTGCAAAGTGTTTTCACTTGCTGCCTGTCTGAGCCAGAAAGTCAACAGGTTAGGGGTTTTCACTTGCTGCCTGCCTGAGCCAGAAAGTCAACAGGTTAGGGGTTTTCACTTGCTGCCTGTCTCAGCCAGAAAGTCAACAGGTTAGGGGTTTTCACTTGCTGCCTGTCTGAGCCAGAAAGTCAACAGGTTAGGGGTTTTCACTTGCTGCCTGCCTGAGCCAGAAAGTCAACAGGTTAGGGGTTTTCACTTGCTGCCTGCCTGAGCCAGAAAGTCAACAGGTTAGGGGTTTTCACTTGCTGCCTGCCTGAGCCAGAAAGTCAACAGGTTAGGGGTTTTCACTTGCTGCCTGCCTGAGCCAGAAAGTCAACAGGTTAGGGGTTTTCACTTGCTGCCTGCCTGAGCCAGAAAGTCAACAGGTTAGGGGTTTTCACTTGCTGCCTGCCTGAGCCAGAAAGTCAACAGGTTAGGGGTTTTCACTTGCTGCCTGCCTGAGCCAGAAAGTCAACAGGTTAGGGGTTTTCACTTGCTGCCTGCCTGAGCCAGAAAGTCAACAGGTTAGGGGTTTTCACTTGCTGCCTGCCTGAGCCAGAAAGTCAACAGGTTAGGGGTTTTCACTTGCTGCCTGCCTGAGCCAGAAAGTCAACAGGTTAGGAGTTTTCACTTGCTGCCTGCCTGAGCCAGAAAGTCAACAGGTTAGGGGTTTTCACTTGCTGCCTGCCTGAGCCAGAAAGTCAACAGGTTAGGGGTTTTCACTTGCTGCCTGCCTGAGCCAGAAAGTCAACAGGTTAGGGGTTTTCACTTGCTGCCTGCCTGAGCCAGAAAGTCAACAGGTTAGGGGTTTTCACTTGCTGCCTGTCTGAGCCAGAAAGTCAACAGGTTAGGGTTTTCACTTGCTGCCTGCCTGAGCCAGAAAGTCAACAGGTTAGGGGTTTTCACTTGCTGCCTGCCTGAGCCAGAAAGTCAACAGGTTAGGGGTTTTCACTTGCTGCCTGTCTGAGCCAGAAAGTCAACAGGTTAGGGTTTTCACTTGCTGCCTGCCTGAGCCAGAAAGTCAACAGGTTAGGGGTTTTCACTTGCTGCCTGCCTGAGCCAGAAAGTCAACAGGTTAGGGGTTTTCACTTGCTGCCTGCCTGAGCCAGAAAGTCAACAGGTTAGGGGTTTTCACTTGCTGCCTGCCTCAGCCAGAAAGTCAACAGGTTAGGGGTTTTCACTTGCTGCCTGCCTGAGCCAGAAAGTCAACAGGTTAGGGGTTTTCACTTGCTGCCTGTCTGAGCCAGAAAGTCAACAGGTTAGGGGTTTTCACTTGCTGCCTGCCTGAGCCAGAAAGTCAACAGGTTAGGGGTTTTCACTTGCTGCCTGCCTGAGCCAGAAAGTCAACAGGTTAGGGGTTTTCACTTGCTGCCTGCCTCAGCCAGAAAGTCAACAGGTTAGGGGTTTTCACTTGCTGCCTGCCTCAGCCAGAAAGTCAACAGGTTAGGGGTTTTCACTTGCTGCCTGTCTGAGCCAGAAAGTCAACAGGTTAGGGGTTTTCACTTGCTGCCTGCCTGAGCCAGAAAGTCAACAGGTTAGGGGTTTTCACTTGCTGCCTGCCTGAGCCAGAAAGTCAACAGGTTAGGGGTTTTCACTTGCTGCCTGCCTGAGCCAGAAAGTCAACAGGTTAGGGGTTTTCACTTGCTGCCTGCCTCAGCCAGAAAGTCAACAGGTTAGGGGTTTTCACTTGCTGCCTGCCTGAGCCAGAAAGTCAACAGGTTAGGGGTTTTCACTTGCTGCCTGCCTGAGCCAGAAAGTCAACAGGTTAGGGGTTTTCACTTGCTGCCTGCCTGAGCCAGAAAGTCAACAGGTTAGGGGTTTTCACTTGCTGCCTGCCTCAGCCAGAAAGTCAACAGGTTAGGGGTTTTCACTTGCTGCCTGCCTGAGCCAGAAAGTCAACAGGTTAGGGGTTTTCACTTGCTGCCTGCCTGAGCCAGAAGTCAACAGGTTAGGGGTTTTCACTTGCTGCCTGCCTGAGCCAGAAAGTCAACAGGTTAGGGGTTTTCACTTGCTGCCTGCCTGAGCCAGAAAGTCAACAGGTTAGGGGTTTTCACTTGCTGCCTGCCTGAGCCAGAAAGTCAACAGGTTAGGGGTTTTCACTTGCTGCCTGCCTGAGCCAGAAAGTCAACAGGTTAGGGGTTTTCACTTGCTGCCTGTCTCAGCCAGAAAGTCAACAGGTTAGGGGTTTTCACTTGCTGCCTGCCTGAGCCAGAAAGTCAACAGGTTAGGGGTTTTCACTTGCTGCCTGCCTGAGCCAGAAAGTCAACAGGTTAGGGGTTTTCACTTGCTGCCTGTCTCAGCCAGAAAGTCAACAGGTTAGGGGTTTTCACTTGCTGCCTGCCTGAGCCAGAAAGTCAACAGGTTAGGGGTTTTCACTTGCTGCCTGCCTCAGCCAGAAAGTCAACAGGTTAGGGGTTTTCACTTGCTGCCTGCCTGAGCCAGAAAGTCAACAGGTTAGGGGTTTTCACTTGCTGCCTGCCTGAGCCAGAAAGTCAACAGGTTAGGGGTTTTCACTTGCTGCCTGCCTGAGCCAGAAAGTCAACAGGTTAGGGGTTTTCACTTGCTGCCTGCCTGAGCCAGAAAGTCAACAGGTTAGGGGTTTTCACTTGCTGCCTGCCTGAGCCAGAAAGTCAACAGGTTAGGGGTTTTCACTTGCTGCCTGCCTGAGCCAGAAAGTCAACAGGTTAGGGGTTTTCACTTGCTGCCTGTCTCAGCCAGAAAGTCAACAGGTTAGGGGTTTTCACTTGCTGCCTGCCTGAGCCAGAAAGTCAACAGGTTAGGGGTTTTCACTTGCTGCCTGCCTGAGCCAGAAAGTCAACAGGTTAGGGGTTTTCACTTGCTGCCTGCCTGAGCCAGAAAGTCAACAGGTTAGGGGTTTTCACTTGCTGCCTGCCTGAGCCAGAAAGTCAACAGGTTAGGGGTTTTCACTTGCTGCCTGCCTGAGCCAGAAAGTCAACAGGTTAGGGGTTTTCACTTGCTGCCTGCCTGAGCCAGAAAGTCAACAGGTTAGGGGTTTTCACTTGCTGCCTGCCTCAGCCAGAAAGTCAACAGGTTAGGGGTTTTCACTTGCTGCCTGCCTGAGCCAGAAAGTCAACAGGTTAGGGGTTTTCACTTGCTGCCTGCCTGAGCCAGAAAGTCAACAGGTTAGGGGTTTTCACTTGCTGCCTGCCTGAGCCAGAAAGTCAACAGGTTAGGGGTTTTCACTTGCTGCCTGCCTGAGCCAGAAAGTCAACAGGTTAGGGGTTTTCACTTGCTGCCTGTCTGAGCCAGAAAGTCAACAGGTTAGGGGTTTTCACTTGCTGCCTGCCTGAGCGAGAAAGTCAACAGGTTAGGGGTTTTGACCTGCTGCCTGCCTGAGCCAGAAAGTCAACAGGTTAGGGGTTTTCACTTGCTGCCTGCCTGAGCCAGAAAGTCAACAGGTTAGGGGTTTTCACTTGCTGCCTGCCTGAGCCAGAAAGTCAACAGGTTAGGGGTTTTCACTTGCTGCCTGCCTGAGCCAGAAAGTCAACAGGTTTGGGTTTTCACTTGCTGCCTGCCTGAGCCAGAAAGTCAACAGGTTAGGGTTTTCACTTGCTGCCTGCCTGAGCCAGAAAGTCAACAGGTTAGGGGTTTTCACTTGCTGCCTGCCTGAGCCAGAAAGTCAACAGGTTAGGGGTTTTCACTTGCTGCCTGCCTGAGCCAGAAAGTCAACAGGTTAGGGGTTTTCACTTGCTGCCTGCCTGAGTCAGAAAGTCAACAGGTTAGGGGTTTTCACTTGCTGCCTGCCTGAGCCAGAAAGTCAACAGGTTAGGGGTTTTCACTTGCTGCCTGCCTGAGCCAGAAAGTCAACAGGTTAGGGGTTTTCACTTGCTGCCTGCCTGAGTCAGAAAGTCAACAGGTTAGGGGTTTTCACTTGCTGCCTGCCTGAGCCAGAAAGTCAACAGGTTAGGGTTTTGACTTGCTGCCTGCCTGAGCCAGAAAGTTAACAGGTTAGGGGTTTTCACTTGCTGCCTGTCTGAGCCAGAAAGTCAACAGGTTAGGGTTAGTCATAAGTTTAGCAGTGTGGTTAGGGTTGGGTTCAAAACTAATTTTATTAAGAATAAAAATGTCAGAAATGGATGGGGCTTATGGCTTTGTGGCTGTGCCGGCCGTTGCTAAGCGAGGACGCTTACCAACCGGGGAGATTTTGTGAAAAACTTCCAAATTAGATCAGTTTGACCTCCCACCTCCACTGTTTCTGATCCTATAGCTACAAACCAGGGGACTATACTAGACTGGAGGCATCTGGTCAAAATATATCCTCTACTCCAAACCAGGGGACTGTACTAGACTGGAGGCATCTGGTCAAAATATATCCTCTACTCCAAATCTGGGGACTGTACTAGACTGGAGGCATCTGGTCAAAATATATCCTCTACTCCAAATCTGGGGACTGTACTAGACTGGAGTCATCTGGTCATAACATGTCCTTTACTCCAAACCATTTCAAAGAGAGTTTGTGTGAATGTCTGTGTTTGTGTGTTTCTGTAATTGTGTGTGTGTGTGTGCATGAGTGTTTGTGTGTGTTTGTTTGAGGGTTTTTACATTTAAAACCTGTTAAGGATAGCCTTCCCTATTTTCTCAATTTCTGCCTGAAACATACCCTAATCGAACTGCCTGTAGCTCAGTCCCAGAAACAAGGATATGCATATTCTTGGTATCATTTGAAAGGAAACACTCTGAAGTTTGTGGAAATGTGAATTGAATGTAGGAGAATATAACACAATAGATCTGGTAGGAGAAAATACAAGGAAATATAGACGTTTTCTGTTATTTTACTGTTGTTGCAGCTTTAAAAAAAACTAGAAAAGCCAAACATTCAGATATGATACTGGGGATGATTTCAAATAAGAACATACGTAGGCAACAGTATTTGACCAAAGTTTCAGACAGATACCTTCAGGAATGAGTGAGGTACATGCCATTGAGCATGAAGTCACCCAGGTGTCCAAGTTTCCCAAATGTACCCAAGTGGCCGAATTGGTACATTGATACAATGATGCAAATAACTATATACAAAATACAAAACAATTACTATAACATAACCCAAAAAATATATACATGAAAAATTGAAGAAGAAAAAATGAATATTTCAAAAAAAATGAAATAACAAGGTTAACTATTGTTACGGGATTCTTCTGGTGAAGGAGAGGCGGACCAAAATGCAGCGTGGTTATAATTCATGGTTCTTTAATAATGAAACCATACATGAATAAACTACAAAAACAAGAAAGGTGAAAACCCAAAACAGTCCCGTGTGATACAAACACTGACACAGGACACAATCACCCACAACACCCAACACCAAACAGGCTACCTAAATATGGTTCCCAATCAGAGACAATGACTAACACCTGCCTCTGATTGAGAACCATATCAGGCCAAACACAGAAACAGACAAACTAGACACACAACATAGAATGCCTACTCAGATCACACCCTGACCAAACAAAACATAGAAACATACAAAGCAATCTATGGTCAGGGTGTGACAACTATTTACACTTTCAATGTTCAATAATGTGAAGACCCTCAGTCCTCTACACAATATTGTGCTGCTGATGCCATAGCCCATAGCAGTCTCTTTCTGGTGTGAAGCAGAGGGTCACTGAACAGGTGGTGCAGGTGACAGGGGATTTATTGTGGCAAAGAGCACAACGAAGCCTCCCTACTGAGCCCTTTTTGCCCTGAGGCACATTCCTGCCTGCAATGATGAATTTAGGCATGTGCACACCACTGGTTGAAGGAGCAGAAGGGACAGAGGTAGAGGGGACAGAAGGTGCTACAGTGGTCTTGCTGTAGCTAGCAAGCTCCTGGATGGACCAGCTTCAGTGAGGGATTTGCACCTTGGCAGTATGGGCTCCCAATCAAAATCGCTGGGACTATGAAATAAAGACACAGACACAGATTATATATAGAGTAAGTAAACAATCACTAAGGTGAGGTGTTGTCCATTCCATGTTAAGATAAAATACATGGAAAAATATATGTAATATATACAGACACACAGACACAGAAACACAGACAGACACACAGACATACAGACATACACCCACAATGTAGAGCAATGTGTACTTTATACATTTCATTATACTTATGTGTACTTTATATTTCATGTCCTAGTCATATTTTTATATATGGCAAATGAAATAAAAATATCTCAAACAACACAAATTAATAATATTTGATATTGTTAATTTCAAACAACGTTACTCACCAATCCAACACAGAATCTTCTCCATACAGGAACATCACCTCAGATTTAGAGTCAAAACAATTCTCACTGTCTGAATCGTCTTGGAGTTCACTCCCACTATCAATTTCGTCAATGATATCGTGTAGATCTGTATACTTTGTCTTTGTCTTCGATTTTAAAGATTTACTTGCCATAATTCTTCTCTGAAAATGCTCTCAAAACAGAAATGCTGCGCGTAACCAGCGTGGCTGCCTCGTAGAATTTACAATGGCGAATGGTTGTGTCTATACGCTTGAGTTTCCCATAAAGGATAGTCTTCCTGGATAGAACCATCACATGTTGTCATTTACCTCAGCTCATTGGCTATCTACCCAGTGATCAGTGGTCATTGGTCCGAAATACAGTCAATCAACGATGAACCGGTCATATCATTGGTGCGCAATGAGGTCACTGTTTGGTGTGTTCAAATCAGTTCCTTTCGGTCAATATGCCCCGGGAAAAGAACCATGATGTGTGGTTGTTTTACTAACAAACAGAGGATTGCAATGAAACCAAACATGACTCGATAAACGTCCGTTTAGAGTGAGTAATTACATTGAATGTTATGTCCAAAGTTGAAGGACACTGAATTTACAACACAAGCCGTTTACAAAATGTTTCCTGTTAGGCTATAAAAATTGATTATATCAAACAAAACGACACTTTATTGTTTCGTCGTGACCTTTACTATTGCCAAAAGAAGAAGATCTTCAAAGATAATTGATTCGTTTTATTCCTTTTTCTGACTTTCGTGACTAATCTACTTTGCTGTAACTGTACCTAATATGTTGTCTACTGATCGATAATCGCTTTTGCAGTAAAGCCACCTTCGGGGAGCCACCTTCAGTTGGAGTCGTCACAGAATGGTACATGTGCAGAAGATGAATGTGCAAGTAGAGATACTTGGGAGCAAAGGAGCAAGATAAATATATAAATACATTATGGGGATGAGGTAGTTGGATGGGCTATGTACAGGTGCAGTGATCTGTGAGCTTTCCAAAAACAAAGGTGAACGACATGCCTAAGCGGACTGAGCGGGGTACCATGCAATGGATTCGTGAAGATGGCCTGCTCTTTGTAAAGTGGATGGATACCAGAGAGGTGGTCATGTGCACAACTATCCACAAGTCCTTCAGTGGCGATCACGTCATCAGGCGTGTGAAGGACGGTAGCGGGGCATGGACCACAAACAAATTCCCCAATCCAGCTGCTGTGAAGGGCTACAACAAGGGCATGGGAGGTGTGGACCTGTTAGATGCACTGATAGGATACTACAATGTTGTCCACAAGACCATGAAATGGTACAAGACATTTTTCTATCATTTCATCAACATTGCTGTGGTGAATGCCTTCATCCTCCAGAAGGAAATGGCCAAGAGCTGTGGACAGCCCCCCATCTCACAGCTAGCCTTCAGGGAGCTGCTCATCCAGGAGCTTGCTAGCTACAGCAAGTCCACTGGAGCACCTTCTGTCCCCTCTATCTCTGTCCCTTCTCCTCCAACCAGTGGTGTTCACCTGCCCATATTCATCTCTGCAGGCATGAATGTGCCTCAGGGCAAAAGGGGCACAGTAGGGAGATGTCGTTGTGCCCTTTGTCACAGGAAATGCCCCATCACCTGCACCACCTGTTCAGTAAGCCTCTGCTTTACACCAGAAAGAGACTGCTATGGGCCATGGCACCAGCAGCAAAATATAGTGTAGAGGACTGAGGGTCTTCGCAATATTGCAAATAGAAAATGTGTAAATAGTTACCCTTGTTATTTGTTTACATTTAATTATTATTATTATTATTATTATTTTTTTTTTGGGGGGGGGGGGGGTGTTAGAATAGCATTTATGTATTTTGTATATAGTCCTTTCCTTCAAAATGTATCACTGTACCAATTTGGGTACATTTGTGCGGGACACATGGGTGACATCATGCTCAATGTCATGTAGCTCACTCATTTTTGAAGGTATCTGTCTAATACTTTGCTCAGCTATTGTTGCCATCTTCTGCTCTTCATTCAAATCATCCCCAGCATCCTAACTGAATGTTTGGCTGTTCTTGTTCATTTGAAAGATGATGCAGCAACAATAAAAAACCGAAAACGTATGTTTATTTCCTTGTATTTTCTTTGTGTTATATTCTCCTACATTCAATTCACATTTCCACAAAATCCTTTCCTTTAATTTCCACAAAATCCATTTCCTTTCAAATGATACCAATAATATGCATATCCTTGCTTTTGGGCCTGAGCTACAGGCATTTAGATTATGGTATGTCTTTAGGCGGAAATTGAGAAGAAGGCGGGGTACCCCAAAGAAGTTAATAGCTACACTGTTTGTATTCGGTCATGTTACCGGTCGCCTTTCCCTGATTCAAAGCAGTGGTTCGCGCTTTCAGTTTTGCACGAATGCTGACATCAATCCACGGTTTCTGGTTGAGGAAGGTTTTAATAGTTGCTGTGGGAACAACATCACTGATGCTCTTGCTAATAAACTCGTGCATTGAATCAGCGTATTCATCAATGTTGTTGTCCAACGCTATGCGGAACATATCCCAGTCCAGGTGATCGAAGCAATCTTGAAGCGTGGAATCAAATTGATCTGACCAGCATTGAACAGACCTGTTTTAGTTTCTGTATATAGGCTGGGAGCAACAAAATGGAGTCGTGGTCAGATTTTCCGAAAGGAGGGCGGGGCAGGGCTTTGTATGTGTCGGGGAAGGTTTATTGTGGTGCCATGTTCTTTCCATGTTTAATCATGGGATTTAATGGTGCTCTGTGGGATGTTTTTTTTTTAATGTTATAACTCAACACTGATCTGTACTTCTCTACAACTTTGTCCCTGACCTGTTTGGAGAGCTCCTTGGTCTTCATGGTGCCGCTTGCTTGGTGATGCCCTTTGCTTAGTGGTGTTGTAGACTCTGGGGCCTTTCAGAACAGGTGTATGTATACTGATATCATGTGACAGATCATGTGACACTTAGATTGCACACAGGTTGAACATTATTTTACTAATTATGTGACTTCTGAAGGTAATTGGTTGCACCAGATCTTATTTAGGGGCTTCATAGTAAAGATACATATGCACCACTTTTCTGTATTGGTATTTATTTATTTTTACATCATTTTTTTCACTTTACCAATTTTGACTATATTGTGTATGTCCATTACAAGAAATCCAAATTAAAATCTGTTTCAATCACAGGTTGCAGTGCATCAAAATAGGAAAAATGCCAAGGGTGGTGAATACTTTCGCAAGGCACTGTAGGCCTCCAGGCTAATTTAGCTGAATTACATAGGGACCTGGGCAGTTTTTTCCAGGTTAAAGCAAAGGGACTACTTGTAAGAGCCAGGTTCTCCATGCTCAAGGAGATAGATGCTCCCAGCTCCTTCTTCTTTGGTTTGGAAAGACAGAGCGGTGAAGCCAAGGGTATGCATTGTCAACGGCTGTCTGATGGGCGGGTGACCTCTGTGGTGGGGGAGATGTGGGTGTCTGATGGGCGGGTAACCTCTGTGGTGGGAGAGATGTGGCTGTCTGATGGGCGGGTGACCTCTGTGGTGGGGGAGATGTGGCTGTCTGATGGGTGGGTGACCTCTGTGGTGGGAGAGATGTGGCTGTCTGATGGGCGGGTGACCTCTGTGGTGGGAGAGATGTGGCTGTCTGATGGGCGGGTGACCTCTGTGGTGGGGGAGATGTGGCTGTCTGATGGGCGGGTGACCTCTGTGGTGGGGGAGATGTGGCTGTCTGATGGGGGGGTGACCTCTGTGGTGGGGGAGATGTGGCTGTCTGATGGACGGGTGACCTCTGTGGTGGGGGAGATGCGGCTGTCTGATGGGCGGGTGACCTCTGTGGTGGGGGAGATGCGGCTGTCTGATGGGCGGGTGACCTCTGTGGTGGGGGAGATGTAGCTGTCTGATGGGCAGGTGACCTCTGTGGTGGGAGAGATGTGGGAGCGAACTTTGGAGTTCTATACTGAGTTGTATAGGTGTGTTGGGGGGGCTGTCTGTACCGCTGGGGAAGATGTTTTGGATATACGGTTGTAGAAGTGGTGAGGTTTTTGGTTATTGTGATGTGTGGTGTTTTGTATGGTAGGGTAGAGGGCAAGGTGAGTATGGTACGTGTAGGCAGTACAGGATATATTTTGGTGTTTTATTTTTAAGGGGGGTGATGTTTTAATGAAATGAGAATGTTTCATTAAAGAAAGACAAAAAGTCTCTCTCTCTCTCTTTCTCTCAAACATATACACACACAAACACAGAAAGTATCTCTCTAAATGAGATCTGGCAAAAGACTCTTCCGGGAACATGTCCCTCTAATCATGAATATTTATGAGAGGGTGGGAATCGAAAAGAGGTTACTTTGATTCTGAACGATTGGTGGAGAGGACGCACCCCCCTCCCTCCACACACACATGTGCACACACACACACACACAGTTATTAGAATCAGAACCAAACAATTTGGCCATTTCACCACTCTTAAATATTCATGAGCACCTGCTTTCTACACTACTGTGTGTGTGTGTGTGTGTGTGTGTGTGTGTGTGTGTGTGTGTGTGTGTGTGTGTGTGTGTGTGTGTGTGTGTGTGTGTGTGTTGTGTGACTGGGAAGAGTCAATGGACTCTATGGTGTAGAGTTAACAGTGTTAATGTGCTGGGTAGAGGGGATGGGAGTGGAGGGGGAAAGTAGGTGGATTGGAAGAGAGGCCCTATGTTGCTTAAAGCAATCCAAACCTCTTGGATATATATATATATATATAAGTGCCCAGGGGTTAAGAGCTAGGGCGTGAGATAGAGCGAGAGAAGGAGAGAGAGAAGGAATCAGAGTGAGAGATAGAGAGAGTGAGAGAATCAGTGAGAGAAAGAGATAGTGGGGGAGAGGAGGCAGAGTTTTCTGACCGCTACGTTTGTCCATCTCATTCTCCCATCCAGCCCCATTAGCATATCACTAAGAAACATCTTAACTCGCAGATGTTTGATGCTCGCCTGGCAGCCTTGCTGCGCAGCACTGCACCACACACACACACACACACACACGCATTCACACACACACTCATACACATGCATACACGTGTGTGTGTGTGTGTGTGTGTGTGTGTGTGTGTGTGTGTGTGTGTGTGTGTGTGTGTGTGTGTGTGTGTGTGTGTGTGTGTGTGTGTGTAAGCGTTTGACCATGTACTGTATATTGCTAGCGTCAACACTGCTGCACTGTATATAATCACTCACAAGGTTGCCTTGACTCAGTCTCTCTGCTGTGACAGGGAGTGAGAGGTGGAGAGAAAGAGGGAGGGGGAGAAAGAGGGAGCGAGAGACTCAAACTCTGTCTGGACAGAGTGAGAGCATAATGTCTGACAGGAGAGGTTGGTATGCTCATTATGGAAGGGGCAGGAAGACCTGATCTCTCATCATTTGACAAAGCCAGAGGGGAGCTGAAGCCATGTAGGCCTATCAGACAGCTACACTAACCTCAGTTTCTGCATGTAGCTAGCCTTCTGTCACCACGCCAGCAGTTAAGACTTTCTGTGGCCTCGCCAGTAATTTGGACCTTCTGTGTCCTCGCCAGTGGTTTAGACCTCCTGCAGCCTCGCCAGTAGTTTGGACCTTCTGTGGCCTCGCCCGTAGTTTAGACCTCCTGCAGCCTCGCCAGTAGTTTGGACCTTCTGTGGCCTCGCCAATAGTTTAGACCTCCTGCAGCCTCGCCAGTAGTTTAGACCTTCTGCGGCCTCGCCAGTAGTTTAGACCTTCTGTGACCTCGCCAGTAGTTTAGACCTTCTGCGGCCTCACCAGTAGTTTAGACCTTCAGCAGCCTCGCCAGTAGTTTGGACCTTCTGTGGCCTCACCAATAGTTTAGACCTCCTGCAGCTCGCCAGTAGTTTGGACCTTCTGTGGCCTCGCCAGTAGTTTAGACCTTCTGTGACCTCACCAGTAGTTTACACCTTCTGCGGCCTCGCCAGTAGTTTAGACCTTCTGCGGCCTTGCCAGTAGTTTAGACCTCCTGCAGCCTCGCCAGTAGTTTAGACCTCCTGCAGCCTCGCCAGTAGTTTAGACCTCCTGTGGCCTCGCCAGTAGTTTAGACCTCCTGCAGTCTCGCCAGTAGTTTAGACCTCCTGCAGTCTCGCCAGTAGTTTCGAATTTCTGTCGCCTCGCCAGTAATTTAGACCTCCTGCAGCCTCGCCAGTAGTTTGGACCTTCTGTGGCCTCGCCAGTAGTTTAGACCTTCTGTGACCTCGCCAGTAGTTTACACCTTCTGCGGCCTCGCCAGTAGTTTAGACCTCCTGCTGCCTCGCCAGTAGTTTAGACCTCCTGCAGCCTCGCCAGTAGTTTAGACCTCCTGTGGCCTCGCCAGTAGTTTAGACCTCCTGCAGTCTCGCCAGTAGTTTAGACCTCCTGCAGTCTCTCCAGTAGTTTCGAATTTCTGTAGCCTCGCCAGTAATTTAGACCTTCTGCAGCCTCACCAGTAGTTTAGACCTCCTGCAGCCTCGCCAGTAGTTTAGACCTCCTGCAGTCTCGCCAGTAGTTTCGAATTTCTGTAGCCTCGCCAGTAATTTAGACCTCCTGCAGCCTCGCCAGTAGTTTGGACCTTCTGTGGCCTCGCCAGTAGTTTAGACCTTCTGTGACCTCGCCAGTAGTTTACACCTTCTGCGGCCTCGCCAGTAGTTTAGACCTCCTGCTGCCTCGCCAGTAGTTTAGACCTCCTGCAGCCTCGCCAGTAGTTTAGACCTCCTGTGGCCTCGCCAGTAGTTTAGACCTCCTGCAGTCTCGCCAGTAGTTTAGACCTCCTGCAGTCTCTCCAGTAGTTTCGAATTTCTGTAGCCTCGCCAGTAATTTAGACCTTCTGCAGCCTCACCAGTAGTTTAGACCTCCTGCAGCCTCACCAGTAGTTTGGACCTTCTGTGGCCTCGCCAGTAGTTTGGACCTTCTGTGGCCTCGCCAGTAGTTTAGACCTCCTGCAGCCTCGCCAGTAGTTTAGACCTCCTGCAGCCTCGCCAGTAGTTTAGACCTCCTGTGGCCTCGCCAGTAGTTTAGACCTCCTGCAGTCTCGCCAGTAGTTTAGACCTCCTGCAGTCTCTCCAGTAGTTTAGAATTTCTGTAGACTCGCCAGTAATTTAGACCTTCTGCAGCCTCGCCAGTAGTTTAGACCTCCTGCAGCCTCGCCAGTAATTTAGAAATTCTGTAGCCTCGCCAGTAGTTTACACGTTCTGTAGCCTCGCCAGTAGTTTACACGTTCTGTAGCCTCCCCAGTAGTTTACACGTTCTGTAACCACGCCAGTAGTTTAGACCTCATCTTGGAACACAGAATCTTGCATGCACTATTAAACGGACTAACACAAGGCACTTTTGTGAATTACCAGTAAATTACCTGTTATACCTTGCAACTGCTCCGTACTATAATTGAGCCTGATGTTAATTTCTGCCACGAGTCATCCTGATATACGTTCTGTCATTGTTCATCCACACCCATTTTACAAGTCACCATTCACCGTAAGGAAACTCATTAGACAGGTGAGGGACTGACTGAAGGTGCGGCCAGCTCTATCAATCATGCATTTACTGTATATCAGCAGTTAGGCTACAGCAGTGGTGTCCACTGTCCAACAGCCTCCTGGTCCGGGTATGCAGTCTTTTCTAATTCCATCCCTGGCCAACACACTTGATTGAGCTAATCAATGTCTTGATGATTGAATTTCTTTTGTTGAATCAGTTTTTTTTTGTGCTAGATTGTAGTCAAACAAAAGCATGCACAGTTAGCCCTAGGTCAAACTGAGTTCCTAAATGGAGCTATGTTGAGAAAGACCACAGGTCTCTGTATAATCGGCAACTTGAAGAAAGAGATCCCATCAAAGTTAATCAGCTATTGAAGAATCTAATATAGTAGGCTATAGGCAAGAGTATGACCACTGTCCCTGCCCACACCTTATTTGTTCACTGTGTAAATTGATTGGTATTTTATCATGCTCTTCTTGTGTCTTTCCAATGAAGAAATGGCAAGAGAGCATGTCTATACAGATGCATACAGAGAGAGAGAGAGAGAGAGAGAGAGAGAGAGAGAGAGAGAGAGATATCCTTCAACGTATAGAGTTGTCAAAGCCAAGGATTCGGTCCGGAGCACTTTCCTACGAGACGACCTCAGGCGATGAATGGGTCAGCAGGGACGGAGGAGTAAGACCTGCTGCTTTTACCCGTTACAATCCAACATGGTGAGTTTGTCCGCTGTCTCAAGCACAGCACCATTCATACAGGCCAGCAAGTCAGAGCGGTGGGTTGTCTGTGTGTCTGGGCTGTGGTTGTCTGTGTGTCTGGGCTGTGGTTGTCTGTGTCTAGGCGGTGGTTGTCTGTGTGTCTGGGCTGTGGTTGTCTGTGTGTCTGAGCTGTAGTTGTCTGTGTCTGGGCTGTGGTTGTCTGTGTGTCTGGGCTGTGGTTGTCTGTGTGTCTGGGCTGTAGTTGTCTGTGTCTGGGCTGTGGTTGTTTGTGTGAGATTTTGGAGGTGGTGGGAATGGGGGTGGAGGGTGGCAGTGGGGATGGAGGGTTACACATTGCAGCTCTGACAGCCTCCTTTTCATGTCATTGTTGGGCGAATATCTCAATATTCGTCTTGACTAATACTGTGTGTGTGTGTGTGTGTGTGTGTGTGTGTGTGTGTGTGTGTGTGTGTGTGTGTGTGTGTGTGTGTGTGTGTGTGTGTGTGTGTGTGTGTGTGTGTGTGTGTGTGTGTGTGTGTGTGTGTGTGTGCGTGCGTGCGTGTGCGTGTGTGTGTGCATTAGAGTGCGACGGTATGAGTCATAATACCCATAAGACCTGGCGGTCAAACAAAGAAATGGTTCCAATCGTTTTTCCACCATTCATTTATCCCATATGGGACTTTAGAAACACTTAAAATGAGGGCTGTGTTTCGTGTAGGCATACTCTGTTGTGACGTTTTGAAGTTTAAATCTTTCTAGGACAAGATTACTTTTATTATTATAGTGCCTTGTGAAAGTATTCACACCCCTTGGAGTTTTTCCTATATTGTTGCATTACAACCTGTAATTTCAACGGATTTTAATTTGGATTTCATGTACTGGACATACACAAAATTATTTTAAGTGTTTCTAAAATTCTCT
Source organism: Oncorhynchus kisutch (assembly GCF_002021735.2). Taxonomy (NCBI): domain Eukaryota; kingdom Metazoa; phylum Chordata; class Actinopteri; order Salmoniformes; family Salmonidae; genus Oncorhynchus; species Oncorhynchus kisutch. Next base: position 79,653,537 of record NC_034188.2, on the reverse strand, counting down.
ATGGGAAAAATGAATGATGGAAAAATGATTAGAACAATTTCCCTGTTTGACCGCTAGGTTATATGGGTATTTTGACACTTCCACTGTGGGCCACTATTGTGTTTGTTTGCAACTGTGCATGTCATGTGTGTATGTTAGAGATAGGCCTATAGTAATTGCTACAAGATGTCACACTTTGGAGAGAATGGTTTGACGGGTTCGTTAGCACCTCGTCCATTAGTGCTACAGCGATGTGAGGCATTGAGTATTGACTCCGCTTTCTACACAATGACAGGGGAGACAGATAGAGCTGCTACATACAGATATGAGCAGGGTACTCTGCCTGCTCTTTGCCCAGGGGTCTTTCCCATTGTCTCAGATTTCTGAGGGGTCAGATTCTGTGGTAGTTTTACAGATGAGAGGGATTACTGGGATTGAGTGTTTACTCGTTGGAGCGGGGAGCAGAGTACAAGTGCAGCAACAGTATCACCCAATATATTGCAATGCCTGTCTTCCATGGAATGAAATGGAAATTAAAACAAAGTGTATTTGTCAGGTGCACATGATGCAGCAGGTGTAAGCTATGGATTGAAATGCTAAATTGTAAGCTCTTCCTCAACAGTGCAGTTTAAAGAGCATGACATCAATACTGAACTGAATCAGATCAAATGGAACACATATTTTAAAATAGAATACACTATTCAGAAAATATTCCCACACCTTAACTTTTTCCACATTTTCTTGTGTTAAAGACTAAAATTTAAACGGATTCAATTCAGATTTTGTGTCACTGGCCGACACATATTAACCCACAATGTCAAAGTAGAGTGTTTAGCATGATTTTAGAACGACTACCTCATCTCTGTCAAAGTAGAGTGTTGAGCATGATTTTAGAATGACTACCTCATCTCTGTACCCCACATATTCAAATATCTGTAAGGTCCCTCAGTCGAGCCGTGAATTTCAAACAAAGATTCAACCACAAAGATCAGGGAGGTTTTCCAATGCATCACACGTACATAAGTGCACCAATTGGTAAACATTTAAAAAGCACACATTGAATATCCCTTAGAGTATGGTGAAGTTATTAATTACACTTTGGATGGTGCATCAATACATGCAATCACTACAAAGATACAGGCGTCCTTCCTAACTCAGTTGCCGGAGAAACCGCTCAGATATTTCACCATTAGGCTAATGGTGACTTTAAAACAGTTACAGAACTTAATGGCTTTGATAGGAGAAAACTGAGTATGGATTCAACAAAAATTGTCACTCCACAATAATAACCTAAATGACAGAGTGAAAAGCTTGTAGAAAATAATACTTTTTCAAAACATGCATCATGTTTGCAATAAGGCACTAAAGTAAAACAGCAAAAATGTATTTTATGTCCTGAATACAAAGCGTTATGTTTGGGGCAAATTCAAAAACAACACATCACTGAGTATTTTCAAGCTTTGTGGTGGCTGAATCATGGTATGGGTATGCTTGTCATCGGCAAGGACTGGGAATTTTTTTTATGATTAAAAGAAACGGAATAGAGCTAAGCACAGGCAAAATCCAAGAGGAATACCTGGTTCAGTCTACTTTTCAACAGACTGGGAGAAAAATTCACCTTTCAGCAGGACAAGGCAAAATATACACTGGAATTGCTTACCAAGATGCCCTAGTTACAGTTTTGACTTAAATGGGATTGAAAATCTATGGCAAGTCTTGAAAATTGCTGTCTAGCAATGATCAACAACCAATTTGACAGAACTTGGACTAAGATTGAATGCTACTACACCACCTCTGATGCTCGTACGATGTGGCAGGGCTTGAAAACTATTATGGACTACAAACGGAAACCCAGCCGCGAGTTGCTCAGTGACGTGAGCCTACCAGACGAGCTAAATGCCTTTTATGCTTGCTTTGAGGCAAACAACACTGAAGCATGCATGAGAGCACCAGCTGTTCAGGATGACTCTGTGATAACGCTCTCCGTTGCCGATGTGAGCAAGACCTTGAAACGGGTCAACCTTCACAAAGCCGCGACGTCAGATAGATTACTAGGACGTGTACTCAAAGCATGCACTGACAAACTGGCAAGTGTCTTCACTGACATTTTCATCCTCTCCCTGATCGAGTATGTAATACCTACATGTTTCAAACAGACCACCATAGTCCCTGTACCCGAGAAAACGATGGTAACTTGCCTAAATGATTACCGCTGCGTAGCACTCACGTCGGTAGCCATTAAGTATTTGAAAGGCTGCTCATGGCTCACATCAACACCATCATGGTGAAGACCCTAGACCCACTCCAATTCACATTCTGCCCCAACAGATCCACAGATGACATTGTCTCAATCACACCCCACACTACCCTTTCCCATCTGGAGAAAAGGAACAGCTTTGTGAGAATGCTGTTCATTGACTACAACTCAGCATTCAACATAGTACCAACAATGCTCATCACTAAGCTAAGGACCCTGGGACTAAACACCTCCCTCTGAAACTTGATCCTGGACTTCCTGACGGGCCGTCCCAGCTGACAACAATGAGACACCCTATTAGGAGGAGGTCAGAGACCTACAGTTGAAGTCGGAAGTTTACATACAATTAGTTTGGAGTCATTCAAACTCATTTTTCTACCAATCCACAAATGTCTTGTTAAAAAACTATAGTTTGGCAAGTCAATTAGGACATCTACTTTGTGCATGACACAAGTAATTTTTCCAACAATTGTTTACAGACACAATTAATTTTAAGTGAAATAATCTATCACAATTCCAGTGGGTCAGAAGTTTACATACACTAAGTTGACTGTGTCTTTAAAAAGCTTGAACATTCCAGAAAATAAAGTAAAGGCTTTAGAAGCTTCTGATAGGCTAATTGACATAATTAGAGTCAATTGGAGGTGTACCTGTGGATGTATTTCATGGCCTACCTTCAAACTCAGTGCCTTCTTTGCTTGACATCATGGGAAAATCTAAAGAAATCAGCCAAGACCTCAGAAATATATTATAGACCTCCACAAGTCTGGTTCATCTTTGGGAGCAATTTCCAAAAGACTGAAGGTACCACGTTCATCTGTACAAACAATAGTGTGCAAGTATAAAGACCATGGGAACACGCAGCCGTCATACCGCTTAGGAAGGAGACTTGTCTTGCAAAGAGGAACATACTTTGGTGCGAGAAGTGCAAATCAATCCCAGAACAACAGCAAAGGACCTTGTGAAGATGCTGGAGGAAACGGGTACAAAAGTATCTATATCCACAGTAAAATGCGTCCTATATCAACATAACCTGAAAGGCCGCTCAGCAAGGAAGAAGCCACTGCTCCAAAACAGCCATATAAAAGCCAGACTACGGTTTGCAACTGCACATGATGACAAATATTGTATTTTTTGGAGAAATGTTCTCTGGTCTGTTGAAACAAAAATTTTACTGTTTGCTTATAATGACGTTATGTTTGGAGGAAAAAAGGGAATGCTTGCAAGCTGAAGAACACCATCCCAACCAAGAAGCACGCGGGTGGCAGCATCATGTTTTGGGGCGTGCTTGTTGTAGGAGGGACTGGTGTATTTCATAAAATAGATGGCATCATGAGGGAGGGACACTATGTGGATATATTGAAGCAACATCTCAAGACATCAGTCGGGAAGTTAAGTCTTCCGAATGGACAATGACCCCAAACATACTTCCAAAGTTGTGGCAAAATGGCTTAAGGACAACGAAGTAAAGGTATTGGAATGGCCATCACAAAGCACTGACCTTAATTTTATTTCTACCTTTATTTTACTAGGCAAATCAGTTAAGAACAAATTCTTATTTTCAATGACAGCCTAGGAACAGTGGTTTAACTGCCTGTTCAGGGGCAGAACAACAGATTTGTACCTTGTCAGCTCTGGGATTCGAACTTGCAACCTTTCGGTTACTAGTCCAACGCTCTAACCACTAGGCTACCCTGCCGCCCATGGAACATTTGTGGGCAGAACTGAAAAAGTATGTACAATCAAGGAGGTCTAGAAACCTGACTCAGTTACACCAGCTCTGTCAGGAGGAATGGGCCAAAATTCACCCAACTTATTGTGGGAAGCTTGTGGAAGGCTACCCAAAACATTTGACCCAAGTTAAACAATTTAAAGGCAATGCTATCAAATAATGTGATGAAAAACTGAGTATAAATGTATTTGGCTAAGGTGTTTGTAAACTTCCGACTTCAACTGTAGCAGTGTGGTGCCAGGACAACAACCTTTCCCTCAGTGTGATCAAGGCAAAGGAGATGTTCGTGGACAAAATCAAAAACAGGCCCCCATTAACATCGATGTGGCTGAAGTGGAGCGGGTTGAGAGTTTCAAGTTCCTTGGTGTCCACATCACCAACAAACTATCATGGTCCAATCACACCATGACAGTCGTGAAGCGGACACGACAAAACCTATTCCCCCTCAAGAGACTGAAAAGATTTGGCATGGGTCCCCAGATCCTCAAAAAGTTATACAGCTGCATTGACTGGTTGCATCACCGCCTGGTATGGCAACTGCACGGCATCGGACCGTAAGGCGCTACAGGGGGTATTGCGTACGGCACTGGGGCCAAGCTCCCTGACATCCAGGACCTACAGTATATACTAGGCCGTGTCAGATGAAGGCCCAAAAAATTGTCAAAGACAACAGCCACTCTAGTCATAGACTGCTCTCTGCTACCGCACAGCAATTGGTACTCGAGCGTCAAGTCTAGGACCAAAATACTCCTTAACAGCTTCTACCCCATGCCATAAGACTGCTGAACAAATAAGAAAATGGCCACCCAGACTATTTACATTGACCCCCCCCCCTGTGTTTTTACGATCCTGCTGCGCGCTATTTATTATCTATGCATAGTCACTTTTCAAATTACCTCGACTAACCTCTACCCCCACACATTGACTAGGTATCGGTACCCCCTGTGTATAGCCTCGTTATTGTTATGTCATTTTCTTGTGTTCCTTTTTGATTTGATTAGATTTTTTTTACTTTAGTTTATTTAGTAAATACACTGCTCAAAAAAATAAAGGGAACACTTAAACAACATAATGTAACTCCAAGTCAATCACCCTTCTGTGAAATCAAACTGTCCACTTAGGAAGCAACACTGATTGACAATACATTTCACATGCTGTTGTGCAAATGGAATAGACAACAGGTGGAAATTATAGGCAATTAGCAAGACACCCCCAATAAAGGAATGGTTCTGCAGGTGGTGACCACAGACCACTTCTCAGTTCCTATGCTTCCTGGCTGATGTTTTGGTGGTAGCATGAGACGGAGTCTACAACCCACACAAGTGGCTCAGGTAGTGCAGCTCATCCAGGATGGCACATCAATGCAGCTGTGGCAAGAAGGTTTGCTGTGTCTGTCAGCGTAGTGTCCAGAGCATGGAGGCGCTACCAGGAGATAGGCCAGTACATCGGGAGATGTGGAGGAGGCCGTAGGAGGGCAACAACCCAGCAGCAGGACCGCTACCTCCGCCTTTGTGTAAGGAGGAGTAGGAGGAGCACTGCCAGAGCCCTGCAAAATGACCTTCAGCAGGCCACAAATGTGCATGTGTCTGCTCAAACGGTCAGAAACTGACTCCATGAGGGTGGTATGAGGGCACGACGTCCACATGTGGGGGTTGTACTTACAGCCCAACACCGTGCAGGACGTTTGGGATTTGCCAGAGAACACCAAGATTGGCAAATTAGCCACTGGCGCGCTGTGCTCTTCACAGATGAAAGCAGGTTCACACTGAGCAAATGTGACAGACGTGACAGTCTGGAGACGCCGTGGAGAATGTTCTGCTGCCTGCAACATCCTCCAGCATGACCGGTTTGGCAGTGGGTCAGTCATGGTGTGGGGTGGCATTTCTTTGGGGGGCCACACAGCCCTCCATGTGCTCACCAGATGTAGCCTGACAGCCATTAGGTACCGAGATGAGATCCGCAGACCCCTTGTGAGACCATATGCTGGTGGCCCTGGGTTCCTCCTAATGCAAGACAATGCTAAACCTCATGTGTCTGGAGTGTGTCAGCAGTTTCTGCAAGAGGAAGGCATTGATGCTATGGACTGGCCCAGACCTGAATCCAATTGAGCACATCTGGGACATCATGTCTCGCTCCATCCACCAACGCCACCTTCGGAACGCCCACCATCTGGTTCAGATATGGGAAGGAGACTAATGGAAGACAGCCTTTAACATATTTAGCGAGCAATACAAGTATCTGGTTATGCCATTCGGACTGACCCACGCTCCCACAGTGTTCCAGGCTCTGGTCAATGATGTGCTCCGTGACATGTTGAACCTGTTCGTGTTTGTCTACCTTGACGACATCCTTGTCTTTTCTCATTTGGTTCAGGAGCATGTTCTCCACATCCGACAAGTCCTCCAGCGCCTCCTGGAGAACCAGTTGTTTGTCAAGGCTGAAAAGTGTGAATTTCATCGCTCCACTATCTCCTTTTTGGGATACGTCATAGCTGCTGGGAAGATTCAGATGGATCCGGATAAGGTGAGAGCAGTGGTGGATTGGCCCCGACCTACATCCAGACTGCAGCTGCAACGTTTCCTGGTATTTGTTATTTTCTCCCGCCCTTCGTCCAGGGCTACAGCACCCTGGCTTCCCCCCTCTCTGCACTCACATCACCCAAGGTTCTGTTCATGCAGTCCCCAGCTGCTGACTGGGTGTTTTCGGATCTCAAGCATCAGTTCACTACAGTTCACATCTCAATCCATTGGAGTGGGGGCCGTCCTGTCCCAGCGTTCTGCCTAGGACAAAAACATTCCTGTGCTCTCCTTTCCCATCGTTTTAATCCCGCTGAGAAAAGCTATGACATTGGTAACCAGGAACTTCTTGCAGTCAAGATGGTGCTGGGGAAATGGAGACACTAGCTAGAATGGGCGGAACATCCATTCCTAGTGTGGATTGACTATAATAATCTGGAATATCTCCGCACTGCCAAGTGTCTCAACTCGAGGCAGGCTCGCTGGGCTCTGTTGTTCACTTATTTAAATTTCACAATATCCTACCACCCTGGGTCCAAGAATGTGAAGCCTGACGCCCTCTATCGCTTGCATAGCTCTGCATCTACACCATCTGACCCTGAGACCATCTTCCCTACATCCTGTCTAGCAGCGACACTTGTCTGGGTATAGAGGGCCTGGTCCGCAAGGCACAGCGTTCCCAGCCGGAACCTGTTGGGGTGACCCGGCTAACCAGTTGTTCATCCCAGATTCTGCTCGGTCCCCGGTCCTGGAATGGGCTCATTCCTCTAATCTAACCTGCCATTCTGGCTTCTGTCAGAACTTGGCCTTCCTACTGACAGCGTTTTTGGTGGCCCACTATGGTTTCTGACATCTCCGCATTTGTCGCCTCTTGCTCAGTGTGTGCTCAGAATTAGACTCTGCGGCAAGCTCTGGCTGGTCTCCTTCAACCACTCCCTTTTCCTCATCGCCCCTGGTCCAATATATTCCTGGACTTTGTCACTGGTCTCCCTCTGTCTGATGGCAACACCACCATCCTTACGGTTGTGGATAAATTTCCCAAAGCTGCCCATTTCATCCCCCTTCCTAAATTAGCCTCAGCCAAGGAGACTGCCCAACTCATGGTACATCACATCTCACAAATCCATTGACTTCCGGTCAACATAGTCTCCCATCGTGATCCTCAGTTCTCACCCCGATTTCTGGAAGGCTTTCTGCATGTTCATTGAGTCATCGGCCAGCATGTCCTCCGGGTTTCATCCTCAATCTAATTGTCAGTCAGAACATGCCAATCAGGACCTGGAGACAACTCTTCGGTGCCTCGTCTCGGCCAACCCCACAACCTGGAGCCAGCAACTCGTGTGGGTGGAGTACGCCCGGAACACCCTTCCCTGCTAAGCCATTGGTCTCTCACCCTTTGCGTGCTCCATGGGTTATCAGTCCCTGCTCTTCCCTGAGCAAGAGGAAGAGTTCAACATACCCTCAGCCTAGATGTTGTTTCTCAGCTGTCGGCGTACCTGGACGGGATCCCGGTCTGCTCTTCTTAAGACCAACTGCAGGTATTGTCGACAAGCAGACCACCATCGAACCCCGGCTCCCTGCTATTGTCTCCGGCAGGGTGTATGGCTGTCTACTCAGGATCTGCCGCTCTGGGTGGAGTCCCACAAACTTTCCCCCCGTTCCATCTGCCTTTCTCCATCGTTAACATCCTTGGCCCCTCTGCTTTTCGTCTTCTGTTGCCCAGCACCCTCCGTATCCATCCACGTTTCATGTGTCCAAGATAAAACCTGTCTCACTGTCTCATCCTGAGTCTCAATAGTATATTTGACATTTCTGTAATGTCATTATTCTGTAATGTAATTATGGGGTATTGTGATGTCATTATGGGGTACTGTGATGTCATTATGGGGTACTGTGATGTCATTATGGGGTACTGTGATGTCATTATGGGGTATTGTGATGTCATTATGGGGTACTGTGATGTCATTATGGGGTACTGTGATGTCATTATGGGGTACTGTGATGTCATTATGGGGTACTGTGATGTCATTATGGGGTACTGTGATGTCATTATGGGGTACTGTGATGTCATTATGGGGTATTGTGTGTAGATGGGTGAGAAAAACATCATCCATTGGGAATTCAGGCTGCAACACAACAAAATGTGGAATAAGTCAAGGTGATGTAGGATGATGAAGCGTATGAGGAGGTGTCTTATGGTGATGTAGAATGATGAAGCATAGGATGAGGTGTCTGAGGGTGATGTAGGATGAGGTCTGTGATCCTGATCCACATCGGGCTGCTCAAGGAGACAAATGATGTCACAGGCAATTTAATTGTCAGTTAGCACCACACAGCTGGGGTGAGTTATATCCTGCAGAGGTGTGTGTGTTTAATAATGTTGGTGCTTATATTTGTCCTATTCCACACTTGTACGAGTATGTATTAATAAGCATGTGTGAATCGGAAAGGTGTTTTTGTTGCATATCCTAACTCGACCCTGAGACACCCTCACAGAGTGGGGTCACAGCCAGGGCCTGCCATTATCAACGGTGACCCTGGTACAATTAGGGTTAAGTCCCTTGCTCTAGGGAACATGGACAGATTTGGATCCTATCGGCTCAGGGATTCAAATCAGCTACCTATCGGTTACTTTAAGTGCTAGGCCCCCCTAGGGGTGTGTGTGTGGATGTGTGTATGTGTGTGTGTGCGTGAGTCAACCGTCCACGGTGACAGTGGAGGTGAGTCGTCTATCTCATGCTGAGAGGGGTGCTGAGGGGAGAACAATGGTTCATTGATTTCAACCAATCACTGAGTCTATACTGAGCAGAAAGCCTTTTCAATGCATTCATACCCACCAAATATGGTAGGCTATAGCTATACAAAGTTACCGATAGCACACCAGGCATAGATTAATATTATATGCATTGCAAATGTAAGTCTTAGCATATACATTAGCCTATCAGCTTCACAGGCTTAATGACAAGTGTTCTGGTGTAGCCAAATGCATTCTGATGTGCTTGGTTGGAATAGAAAGCCACTGCTCTTTTTGCCCACTGTGACCAACACTCTTGGCTCACACATTTGTGTAGACCTCTGGTACAAACTAAAACTGAATGAGCTGAATGCCGTGCTAAAGTTGTATAGTTCAAAACGTTTCAAACAAAAACAGTAAGTATCCAGTAACCTAGATAGTCTACAGTCTTCCCTGGTTCTCAGTGTGGTTTCAGCACCATGGACAGCGGCAGGCTAATGCTGTGTGTGAAGTTAAATAATTATTAGACTATTCACTCTGGAATTCCTTTAGCTACGCTCTGGGTTGAATGAAGGCCAGCGCCCACACCGATAGGAGGCTATGGTCATTGAGGGACCGGAGACAGATTCTTTCCGTTTAACTCCGTGACAAATAGCCGTTTCTCTCCGTGATCCCAACCCGTATGTCAGTCTGTCGGTTTACCGGCGGCGCTGACGATTATGAATGAGGAGCCAGACACAGTTGATGCCAGAAAAGAAAACACGCGTTTTATTCGATGAATTCTCTCTCTCAACTCCCGCTCATTCAGAGACTCCGGACTCCCGCTCCTTCATCTACATTCGCGGCTCTGCGAGGCAGGGGGCTTGTTTAGCCGTGCACTCTAATGGGTGTGAGGAGATGGATGGGAAAAACTGCGCAGGGCGGGGGTTAGGGTTGGAGCCCATTGGTGCGTGCAAATAACACCCATTTACAGTGGGAGAGAGAGAGAAGGAGAGACAGCGAGCGCTTTGAGGTGGAATCAAATTCCGTACACAACTCACGTAGGGGGTAGCGTATGCGTTAGTCTACGTGTTTAGGCGTACTTATCAAACTATAGAAACCCCAAAAATAGTGTTGAAAAATAATTGCCTCTGTCACCGGTGAAGGGACACGAGCATATAAAAGCACCTGAATCGCCTTCACAATTACCACAGCCCCGCAGCAGCGCCGTTAATGAAAACTCCGCGAAGGATGATCCCCTTTCCGCTCTCTAAACCAGACTAATCCTTATCAAAAGAGCTGTTTGATTTACCGCAATGGCTAGTTAAAGAAGACAGGGTTGGAAGAGATATATTGAAGGAGGGGTGGACGGCGAGAGGGTGTGTTTGTGTGTGTGTGTGTGTGTGTGTGTGTGTGTGTGTGTGTGTGTGTGTGTGTGTGTGTGTGTGTGTGTGTGTGTGTGTGTGTGTGCGTGTGTGTGTGTGTGTGTGTGTGTGTGTGTGTGTGTGTGTGTGTGTGTGTGTGTGTGTGTGTGTGTGTGTGTGTGTGTGTGTGTGTGTGTGTGAGAGAGAGCGAGAGAGAGAGAGAGAGAGGGCGCGCATGTCCAATCCTTCCATGCAGGCTGTAGACGCTCCTCACCACTGGCGAGTTGTTCTCTCTGTCTTTTCCTTCTCGCGCTCTCTTCCACCCATCTTGCATGTGCTCGGTTTAGTGTTTACCGAGCCGGACAGAGCTCTCTCCAGCGGTAGCGGACACTGCGGGGGAACAAAACCACTATGGATTGCTAAAACTCGGGCTTATTTTTCTCTTTTCCCACCTTCTCTCTCGCCTTGTTTCCTCCTCCTCCATGTCTCTCCACAGTTTTTAAGGGACGGAAAATGAGGATTATTTACCCGCACTTTGTCGGGGTGTTTTCTGCCCTTTGGGGGCTAGCGGCTGGGGCATTCCCCAGCAGTGTTCAAATAGGTGAGTAGGCTAAGACCTTTAAAAATAGACACTTCTTATAGCCGGGGTTTTAATGAGTCTTAAATTGTTTTCATCCCCAATCATGTTTATTTATTAAAGAGGATTTACATTGCCATTATTTCTGATAACCTAAGTAGCCTACAGAGGGAAACGCTTTCTGTTTGGCTGATGTGTCTCAGGTGATTATTCATAATTGTGGTAATTGTTTTCCTGCTGTCGGAGATGGAGGTTAAACGGTTCTCTCTCCCCCTCTCTCTCTCTTTCTCTCTCGATCTCTCTCTTCCCCTCTTTCGCGTTATTTGTAATTTTCAAACGGGCAACCTGCGCTCATTATTGTTTTAGGGCGCTTTGTTCCTTACGGTGCTGTTCTGAGTCAGATCGCTACTGCATCATCTTCCCGTGCCATACATAGCAGTATAACCCTGGCTATCGATCCGAGCCCGAATCGTTCAGCCGGGACTAGACCCGGATCAGAGTTTCTATTAAACATGATCCACTGCCCTGAGTTAGTTGTATACCCCATCCTATAACAGCCCTACACACATGCACACACACAGACACGCACACAGACACACACACACAGTGCTCTGTTCTGGAGGTGTGTGTTAATGTATGCTCCGCATCACTCCTTGTGAGGTGCAGGAGGAGAGGAACTGTAATGAGACTCTGGTCTCTGACTCTTTCTCGTTCCTTTCACTGAGCTGCCGATAAAGTTAATACGCGAATAGGGTCTGTTGGATACACACACACACACACACACACACACACACACACACACACACACACACACACACACACACACACACACACACACACACACACACACACACACACACACACACACACACACACACACACACACACACACCTCCACATCCCTCAAACCCTATCTGCCTGTTAACTTGAGAAAGTATTTGAATATCGCTTCAATACACAGAAGTGGAACTTAAGGCAGAGGAAAACCAATTCCTTGGGGAATATAAAAATATCATGCAATGTTACAATGCCTTGGAAATAGACTTCGTACTGTAGTTAATGTACCGCAAATGGGCCGACCAACCAGTGCTCCCGCACAGTGGCTAACCGGGCGTGGGTGTCCCACCAACCCCTCTTTTACGCTACTGCTTCTCTCTGTTCATCATACATGCATAGTCACTTTAACCATATCTACATGTACATACTACCTCAATCAGCCTGACTAACCGGTGTCTGTATGTAGCCTCGCTACTGTATATAGCCTCGCTACTGTATATAGCCTCACTACTGTATATAGCCTCACTACTGTATATAGCCTCTCTACTGTATATAGCCTCGCTACTGTATATAGCCTCGCTACTGTATATAGCCTCGCTACTGTATATAGCCTCTCTACTGTATATAGCCTTGCTACTGTATATGTCTTTTTACTGTTGTTTTATTTCCTTACTTACCTATTGTTCACCAAATACCTTTTTTTGCACTTTTGGTTAGAGCCTGTAAGTAAGCATTTCACTGTTGTATTCAGAGCACGTGACAAATAAACTTTGATTTGATTTGAGTTACTGTAGTTACTGCCGTTAATGCTTATGTTGCACAACTGTTGTATGTTTGTGAATTACATGTCATGTGAGGTGATTTTTGGGATGTTTGTGAATGACAAGTCATTTGTGGTGATGTTTGTGAATCACATGCCATTTGAGGTGATGTTTGGGATGTTTGTGAATGACATGCCATTTGAGGTGATGTTTGGGATGTTTGTGAATCACATGACATTTGAGGTGATGTTCGTGATGTTTGTGAATTACATTTGGAGGTGGTTGCTCTGCTGCCTTGAGCTGCCTTCTCCATTCCTCACTCCTCCCCTGTCATCATTTCCCCTCTCTCACCCTCCCTGACATCTGTCACTTTACCCTTCCTCTCGCTCGCTCTCTCACACTCCCCAAAACTTTCCCTCTCTTCATCTGTCACGTTACCCTTCCATTCCCTGTCTTAGCCTTCCTCTCCCTCTCCCTCTCTCACTCTCCACACGTCTCTTCATCTGTCACTTAATCCTTCCTCTCCCCCTCTCTCTCTCACCCTCCTCGCCACTTTCCCTCTCTTCATCTCTCATCTTAGCCTTCCTCTCCCTCTCCCTCTCTCACTCTCCACACATCTCTTCATCTGTCACTTAATCCTTCCTCTCCCTCTCTCTCTCTCTCTCACCCTCCTCGCCACTTTCCCTCTCTTCATCTCTCATCTTAGCCTTCCTCTCCCTCTCCCTCTCTCACTCTCCACACATCTCTTCATCTGTCACTTAATCCTTCCTCTCCCTCTCTCTCTCTCACCCTCCTCGCCACTTTCCCTCTCTTCATCTCTCATCTTAGCCTTCCTCTCCCTCTCTCTCTCTCACCCTCCTCGCCACTTTCCATCTCTTCATCTGTCATTTTACCCTTCCTCTTCCTCTTTTCATATTATTATAAAATGTTTTAGCCCATTTTCGTGATATCCAAAAAGCAGCTATTGCTGCAACTCCCGTAGGGACTCAGGGGAGAAGAAGGTTGAGAGGCATGCGTCCTCTGAAACACGACCCCGAAAAGCCACATTGCTTCTTGACACACTGCTCACTTTACCCAGAAGCCAGCCGCACCAATGTGTAGGAGGAAATACGTACACCTGGTGACCGAAGTCAGCATGCATGCGCCCGGCCGCCACAGGGAGTCGCTAGAACGCGATGGGACAAGGACATCCCAGCCGGCAACACCCTCCTTTAGCCCTGACGATGCTGGACCAATTGTGTACTGCCTCATGAGTCTCCCGGGTAAGGCTGGCTGCAACACAGCCCGTGATCGAACCCGGATCTGTAGTGATGCCTCTAGCAATGTGATGCAGTGCCTTAGACCACTGTGCCATTCGAGAGGTTCTTCATCTTACCCTTCCTCTATCGCTTTCCCTCCCAGCCACTCTTCCTCTCTCCATCTGTCATTTCACTTTACCCTTCCTCTCCCTCTATCTCTCACCCTCATGCCACTCTTCCTCTCTTCATTTGTCACCTTACCCTTCCTCTCCCTCTATATCTCACCCTCACGCCACTCTTCATCTGTCACCTTACCCTTCTTCTCCTCTATCTCTCACCCTCATGCCACTCTTCCTCTCTTCATTTGTCACCTTACCCTTCCTCTCCCTCTATATCTCACCGTCACGTCACTCTTCCTCTCTTCATCTGTCACCTTATCCTTCCTCTCCTTACCCTCTGTTATACTCTGGTCTTTTTGATGTCTCTCTGTCATCTTTCTCTGTCTCTCTCTCCTCTGTCCTACTCTCTCCCTATGTCTCTCTCTCTCCCCCTCTATCCCCCTATTTTTCAGAATCCCCCACGGGTGCACGTCTTTGTTCTTGCCCTAGCACTAGAAAGGTTGATGATGAGTTGGCTATTTGAATCAGCTGTGTAGTGCTATGTCAAAAACCAAAATGTGCACCCAGCGGGGGCCCCAGGACCGAGTTTGGGAAACCCTGTGCCAATGAAGCACAGTTCAAAACCAACTGTCTTTCTCCTCATCTATAGGTGGTCTATTTATCAGGAACACAGATCAGGAGTACACAGCATTTCGACTGGCTATCTTCCTGCACAACACCAGCCCCAATGCCACGGAGGCTCCATTCAACCTTGTACCCCATGTCGACAACATTGAGACAGCTAACAGCTTCGCCGTCACAAATGCCTGTGAGTACAACCAGATAAGAGTTGTGTGTGTGTGTGTGTGTGTATGTGCACTCAAACCTTGTACCACACTCATGGAGTGTCAGCTATCAATCAAGAGTTAGAGGTCTATATGAGGCTGTCATTCACTATAGAAGGATGGGCAAGGGGGTGCCAAGGGGTTGCTGTGAGATGAGCTAGGTCTATGTGATGTCATCAACGTCTAGACCCCTCAGGAAGTACATCTGCACTGGGAACATAATGGAGTCTCAATGGACCTCCTCTTGGTAAATGGAACTGAATGGAACTATTCAGTTCTATTGTTCCATGTGGACTTCCTTGTCTTTCTTATGAGATAATCTCTATCTAAACCTTCTTTAAATCATCCCCAGAGTTGTGTGTCATATTGAGGCCCAATAAAAATGTTTTCTATGGTTAAGCCAGGCTAATTTCCATCATGTTGAATTTGGCCCAAGGACTAAAGCTCTGTGGTTAATTTGGCAAATTGAAGCAAGAGTAACAGCGGGAAATGAAAGACAATAGCATTTACTGGCTTGGAATAGATTCTTGAAAAAAGCAATTGGAGAAGGAAATTAAGTGTGGTTGTGTGTTTGTTGTGCTTTGAATAAGGATGCAGCTGTTGACTTATCGAGACCAAATTTGTCAAAGTCATCCTCAACTATCCTCTCTCGCTAGCTGCTACTGCTACTGCTGAGGGCAGCTTTCCTCAACTATCCTCTCTCGCTAGCTGCTACTGCTACTGCTGAGGGCAGCTTTCCTCAACTACCCTCTCTCGCTAGCTGCTACTGCTGAGGGCAGCTTCATTATTTCTATATGAAGAACTGTTGGTGACTTCCCTCTGACTGTAGAAGGCTGTGACTGGGCCAGCCTGACCACTAGAAATAGACTTACATTTTAGACATTTGAAAAGGTCCTGAGAACGTGGATATATGCCTTCCTCTGCGCTCACAAAAAAACCTAAATATTGTCCAGCACTGGGCACAACCTGGTGATGCTCAGAGATGAGGCACGCTGTTTAGACCACCGTGCCGCCACAGTTCACTATGGTCTGTCTGTCTGTCTGTCTGTCTCTCTGTCTCTCTGTCTCTCTGTCTCTCTGTCTCTCTGTCTCTCTCTCTTAGACTGTGTGAAAGTTGGATAGTTACAGACTAGTGTTGCACAGTAAACCGAAACTTCGGTACTTTTTCAATACGAGATCATGAAAAACGTTTTGTTACTAGAATTGTTGTTACCTTCGGTAATTCTTTCAAATGTGCCTTGCGTCATCTACTGATTGAGACAGGATGAAGTCTGTCCATCAGTGCAGCTGATGTCCCCTTATAGCGCGAGTACACCGTGTCTGCAATGTTGCAACTGTTAATTGCTGTACGCAGAACAATGTTCATTACAGGCTACAACACTTTCAACGCAAGAAGGTACCGTTAGCTTCTGACTTTGTTGGCTAACTTTCCTTGCTAGCGTACATCTGAAGCTAACACCAAGTCCTTTTTTGTTCCAAACAAATTGCTCACCAAACTATATCGCAAAATATGCTAATTTCAAAGCTGACTGTCACCAAAAACCTTATTAATTCATTTCCCTCCCTCGCCTCAGTCAGGTTTATCATTTTTATTTTAATTGCACAAAACACCAGTATACATACAGGAAGTATACAAACAAGCAAACAAACAAACAAACAAACAAACAAGCAAACAAACAAACAAACAAACAAACAAGCAAACAAACAAGAACAACATGTAAGGCTGTAAAGTAACAAAATGCTGAAAAAGTAAAGGGGTCTGAGTACTTTCTGAATCCACTATATATGCTATATGCTAAAAGGGATAAAACAAAGTACAGATTATAAAACAGACCTTAAAAGACACGCATGTGTTGACTGTTTTTATAGTTTTCTTATTTGAAGAATGTAGAATGATCTTAATGTACTGCTCGAACTGCTTATAGAAAACAAGGAAGAGTGGTTATTTATTAGTGATTTCACATGTATTTATATTACATTTCAGAGGTTACATTGTTTTTCTTTATTCTTATTGCAGTTTAAAGAAACTCAGCAGCACATTCTCCCATAATAAACAAAAATCATCAGGAATATTATCAATTATAAATCTAAAAATATCTTGCCATAATCTCTTTACAAGTAGACAATGTCAAACTAAATGCTAAACAGTTTCTGGATGCTGAACACAAAAAAGTACAATTAATATGAATGTATTTTTGGAGTTTCTTCAGGTAATGATTCACAGGTTAATACTTCTGGATAACTCTGAAAGAGACCTTTCACCGTGTTAACAAGCAGGTATTTGTGTGGTAATAACCAAACCTTTTTCCAACAAATACTATTGACAAGTGTATCCCAGTATGGTGTGACATAAGGAATAGATACAACATCCTTTTAAAACAAAGCAGGTATAGACCTACTGTTGTTCTGAGGGAGCAAGAAGAAACACATGTTTACTACTGAAGAGTCAGCTGGACTAAACAAGGGTATCTCAAGAAGGTGTGGTCTGGTTACACCTCTAAACAGCATGAGAGTCCAAGATGGCCAACTCTCTTGGTGTAACGGGGATATTGTAAAGAGATCAAAATTCCTTGAGTAACAACCCATTAAAACGTTTGCTCACCAGTAGGATGTGATTATCAAACCCAGTCTTAAAAAAACAAATAATTGTTCCTATGCAAAATATCCTATTTGTTCCAAATGAAATACCTATATTTATTAATGACCATGCTACGAACACTTGTCTATGAAAAGCAAGTCATTTGGTAAGAATCTTATCAATGTTATAGTTACAAAGCAATATCAAATCAAAGTGACCAAAACAGAAGAAGATGTAATGTGGGATAAAATGATTTTTAGCGCCATTTATCATAAAAAATATTATTCAAAGTAGGGAAATCCCCAAAATGTACTCTCCAAAAAAGGAAACATTACTCTCCAAATATCTGTAATATCAAACCTTTCTATAAACTGCCTTTGTATTCAAAGAAGTTCTCTGTCTTAGAGGCTATCTATCAATACAATTATTCAGAGCAATATTAAAATCACCTACAAGTAAAGCATTAGGGAACTTGGTTAGCCAATGGAAAACATGCGTTTCCAACGATTCAAGTAAGTCATCATTTTCAAGTTTGGAATTGAACCCATAAATGTTGGTAGTAATAATGAGGATGTTGTTGTAGTTGATAACAGGACGAGGAAAGTGACCAGAAGGGTCACAATCTGAGTGCAAAATACTTCCACTGAACTGATTCCTTAGAGTGATGACTACAACGGAACGATCAGAACCATGAGAGAGCATTAAGTCATTTCCACACTGTGATCTCCAGACATCAGTAGAAACAATTGGTTTAAAGCTGTTTGGCAAATATAATAAGGCTTGGTGCTCCACATTCTATCTAGCATTGAGTCAGTCATGTCTCTCCTGTCTCTCTCCCGGTGTGTGTGAATGACGTCATTACGTCTTAAAGAGGTCTTATAAAAGATGAGATTGCTTCTTCTATGCAAATATCCCAAATGGAAAGGAAACAGATTTGTCAGCTGTAGTCCCATGAAATCAGCCCAAAACTACAACTCAATGCATTCACACACTCCTATTGAATATGCATTCACCTGTACTGTGAATGGACCTAGGCAACATCTTAATTTACCCAGTTTATCAATAGTGATTTAAAATTCAAATAAATGATTACCTGTATGTTGTTTTGCTGTTAGATTGGTAAGAACTGTTTAAAAAATTGGTTAAAAAGAAGAAACGTGGCTGTCTCTGAAATATTGACCTCAAACATGTCAAATGCAATGAAACTGAAGTCAAAAGATCAGTCTAGTTTGATATCGTTTTTCTATCGTGATGGTTTCGAGTAGCGTGATACCAAACCTGGTATCGGCATTGAAGTAAAAATGCTGGTATACTGAAAACAATATTACACACCGGCTGTCATACTGTGTGTTGTCCTGGGCTGGGCTGGGCATTGGCTTGGCTGTGGTGTGTGTGTTGTCCTGGGCTGGGCTTGGCTGTGGTGTGTGTCTTGTCCTGGGCTGGGCATTGGCTTGGCTGTGGTGTGTGTGCTGTCCTGGGCTGGGCTGGGCCTTGGCTAGGCTGTGGTGTGTGTGTTGTCCTGGGCTGGGCGTTGGCTTGGCTGTGGTGTGTGTGTTGTCCTGGGCTGGGCTTGGCTGTGTTGTGTGTGTTGTCCTGGGCTGGGCATTGGCTTGGCTGTGGTGTGTGTGTTGTCCTGGGCTGGGCATTGGCTTGGCCGTGGTGTGTGTGTTGTCCTGGGCTGGGCCTTGGCTTGGCTGTGATGTGTGTGTTCTCCTGGGCTGGGCATTGGCTTGGCTTTGGTGTGTGTGTTGTCCTGGGCTGGGAATTGGCTTGGCTGTGGTGCGTGTGTTGTCCTGGGCTGGGCATTGGCTTGGCTGGGGTGTGTGTGTTGTCCTGGGCTGGGCATTGGTTTGGCTGTGGTGTGTGTGTTGTCCTGAGCTGTGCTGTGCATTGGCTTGGCTGTGGTGTGTGTGTTGTCCTGGGCTGGGCTTGGCTGTGTTGTGTGTGTTGTCCTGGGCTGGGCATTGGCTTGGCTGTGGTGTGTGTGCTGTCCTGGCCTGGGCATTGGCTTGGCTGTGGTGTGTGTGTTGTCCTGGGCTGGGCATTGGCTTGGCTGTGGTGTGTGTGTTGTCCTGGGCTGGGCCTTGGCTTGGCTGAGATGTGTGTGTTGTCCTGGGCTGGGCATTGGCTTGGCTTTGGTGTGTGTGTTGTCCTGGGCTGGGCGGGGCTGTGGTGTGTGTGTGTGTGTTGTCCTGGTCTGGGCTGGGCTGTGGTGTGTGTGTTGTCCTGGGCTGGGCTGTGTGTGTTGTCCTGGGCTGGGCTGGGCTGTGGTGTGTGTGTTGTCCTGGGCTGGGCTTTGGCTTGGCTGTGGTGTGTGTGTTGTCCTGGGCTGGGCATTGGCTTGGCTGTGGTGTGTGTGCTGTCCTGGGCTGGGCTGGGCTGTGGTGTGTGTGTTGTCCTGGGCTGGGCATTGGCTTGGCTGTGGTGTGTGTGTGTGTTGTCCTGGGCTGGGAATTGACTTGGCTGTGGTGTGTGCTTTCCTGGGCTGGGCTGTCCTGGGCTGGGCCTTGGCTGGGCTGTGGTGTGTGTGCTTTCCTGGGCTGGGCATTGGCTTGGCTGTGGTGTGTGTGTTGTCCTGGGCTGGGCATTGGCTTGGCTGTGGTGTGTGTGTTGTCCTGGGCTGGGCATTGGCTTGGCTGTGGTGTGTGTGTTGTCCTGGGCTGGGCCTTGGCTTGGCTGAGATGTGTGTGTTGTCCTGGGCTGGGCATTGGCTTGGCTTTGGTGTGTGTGTTGTCCTGGGCTGGGCATTGGCTTGGCTGTGGTGTGTGTGTTGTCCTGGGCTGGGCATTGGCTTGGCTGGGGTGTGTGTGTTGTCCTGGGCTGGGCATTGGTTTGGCTGTGGTGTGTGTGTTGTCCTGAGCTGTGCTGGGCATTGGCTTGGCTGTGGTGTGTGTGTTGTCCTGGGCTGGGCATTGGCTTGGCTGTGGTGTGTGTGTTGTCCTGGGCTGGGCATTGGCTTGGCTGTGGTGTGTGTGTTGTCCTGGGCTGGGCATTGGCTTGGCTGTGGTGTGTGTGTCGTCCTGGGCTGGGCATTGGCTTGGCTGTGGTGTGTGTTGTCCTGGGCATTTGTTTGGCTGTGGTGTGTGTGTTGTCCTGAGCTGTGCTGGGCATTGGCTTGGCTGTGGTGTGTGTGCTGTCCTGGGCTGGGCCTTGGCTGGGCTGTGGTGTGTGTGCTTTCCTGGGCTGGTCATTGGCTTGGCTGTGGTGTGTGTGTTGTCCTGGGCTGGGCATTGGCTTGGCTGTGGTGTGTGTGTTGTCCTGGGCTGGGCATTGGCTTGGCTGTGGTGTGTGTGTTGTCCTGGGCTGGGCATTGGCTTGGCTGTGGTGTGTGTGTTGTCCTGGGCTGGGCCTTGGCTTGGCTGAGATGTGTGTGTGTTGTCCTGGGCTGGGCATTGGCTTGGCTTTGGTGTGTGTGTTGTCCTGGGCTGGGCATTGGCTTGGCTGTGGTGTGTGTGTTGTCCTGGGCTGGGCATTGGCTTGGCTGGGGTGTGTGTGTTGTCCTGGGCTGGGCATTGGTTTGGCTGTGGTGTGTGTGTTGTCCTGAGCTGTGCTGGGCATTGGCTTGGCTGTGGTGTGTGTGTTGTCCTGGGCTGGGCATTGGCTTGGCTGTGGTGTGTGTGTTGTCCTGGGCTGGGCATTGGCTTGGCTGTGGTGTGTGTGTTGTCCTGGGCTGGGCATTGGCTTGGCTGTGGTGTGTGTGTCGTCCTGGGCTGGGCATTGGCTTGGCTGTGGTGTGTGTTGTCCTGGGCATTTGTTTGGCTGTGGTGTGTGTGTTGTCCTGAGCTGTGCTGGGCATTGGCTTGGCTGTGGTGTGTGTGCTGTCCTGGGCTGGGCCTTGGCTGGGCTGTGGTGTGTGTGCTTTCCTGGGCTGGTCATTGGCTTGGCTGTGGTGTGTGTGTTGTCCTGGGCTGGGCATTGGCTTGGCTGTGGTGTGTGTGTTGTCCTGGGCTGGGCATTGGCTTGGCTGTGGTGTGTGTGTTGTCCTGGGCTTTGCCTTGGCTTGGCTGTGGTGTGTGTGTTGTCCTGGGCTGGGCATTGGCTTGGCTGTGGTGTGTGTGTTGTCCTGGGCTGGGCATGGGCTTGGCTGTAGTGTGTGTGATGCCCTGGGCTGGGCTGTGGTGTGTGTGTTGTCCTGGGCTAGGCTGGGCTGGGCTGTGTGTGTTGTCCTGGGCTGGGAATTGGCTTGGCTGTGGTGTGTGTGTTGTCCTGGGCTGGGCCTTGGCTTGGCTGTGCTTTGTGTGTTGTCCTGGGCTGGGCTGGGCCTTGGCTTGGCTGTGGTGTGTGTGTTGTCCTGGGCTGGGCATTGGCTTTGCTGTGGTGTGTGTGCTGTCCTGGGCTGGGCTTGGCTGTGGTGTGTGTGTTGTGCTGGGCTGGGCTGGGCCTTGGCTTGGCTGTGGTGTGTGTGTGCTGTCCTGGGCTGGGCATTGGCTGTGGTGTGTGTGTTGTCCTGGGCTGGGCCTTGACTTGGCTGTGGTGTGTGTGCTGTCCTGGGCTGGGCCTTGGCTGGGCTGTGGTGTGTGTGCTGTCCTGGGCTGGGCATTGGCTGGGCTGTGGTGTGTGTGTTGTCCGGGGCTGGGGTGGGCTGTGGTGTGTGTGTTGTCCTGGGCTGGCCTGGGCTGTGGTGTGTGTGTTGTCCTGGGCTGGGCATTGGCTGGGCTGTGGTGTGTGTGTTGTCCTGGGCTGGGCTGTGGTGTGTGTGTTGTCCTGGGCTGGGCATTGGCTTGGCTGTGGTGTGTGTGTGGGAGGTTAAAACAGTTGTCCTGTTGCAGATGAAGTGTGTCAGTAGTAACCTGGGCTCTGGGCCTGTTCTTAGTCTTAATGATCCGCTCTGATGAACCTGTGTGTGTGGTGCAGCAGCGGTGGATTAGTGTCTTATTGTCTGAGCTGGAGAAAGGACTCTGCTGGAGATCCACTGTCTTCTTCCATTACCATTCTCTCTCTCTCTCTCTCTCTCTCTCTCTCTCCTCTCTCTCTCTCTCTCTCTCTCTCATCTCTCTCTCTCTCTCTCTCTCTCTCTCTCTCCTCTCTCTCTCTCTCTCTCTCTCTCTCTCTCTCTCTCTCTGTCTGGGGGAGATGTTAGGCAGAAGATGTCTGGAGTTTAAGTTAATAAGATTTACTGCCAGTCCACTTTAGATAGGGAGGAGACATTGGTCGATGGCAGAAAAGATGACAGGGTCTCTCTCCAGTCACAGTAAGAGGGTATCTCTCCAGTCACAGTAACAGGGTCCCTCTCCAGTCACAGTAACAGGGTCTCTCTCTCTAGACAGGGTTTCTCTCCAGTCACAGTAAAAGGGTCTCTCTCTCCAGACAGGGTCTCTCTCCAGTCACAGTAACAGGGTCCTCTCTCTCTCTAGACAGGGTTTCTCTCCAGTCACAGTAAAAGGGTCTCTCTCTCCAGACAGGGTCTCTCTCCAGTCACAGTAACAGGGTCTCTCTCTCCAGTCACAGTAACAGGGTCTCTCTCTCTCTAGACAGGGTTTCTCTCCAGTCACAGTAAAAGGGTCTCTCTCTCCAGACAGGGTCTCTCTCCAGTCACAGTAACAGGGTATTTCTCCGGTCACAGTAACAGGGTCTCTCTCCAGTCACAGTAACAGGGTCTTTCTCCAGTCACAGTAACAGGGTCTCTCTCCAGTCACAGTAACAGGGTCTCTCTCTCTAGACAGGGTTTCTCTCCAGTCACAGTAACAGGGTCTCTCTCCAGTCACAGTAACAGGGTCTCTCTCTCCAGACAGGTTCTCTCTCCAGTCACAGTAACAGGGTCTCTCTCTCCAGACAGGGTCTCTCTCCAGTCACAGTAACAGGGTCTCTCTCTCCAGACAGGGTCTCTCTCTCCAGACAGGGTCTCTCTCCAGTCACAGTAACAGGGTCTCTCTCCAGTCACAGTAACAGGGTCATTCTCCAGTCACAGTAACAGGGTTTCCCCAGTTGTTCCCTCTGTGCGCCTCATGTCTCATGTTGATGGATGGTAGACGCACGCATACACACACAGACACACACAGACACACACATGCACGCATACACACATACACACATGCACACATGCACACATGCACACATACACACAGACACACACATGCACACACACCCATATACACACACGTTTGTTTTACTCTCCTTGTGGTGGACAAATCCTAAACCTAACCTTAACTCCTAACCCCTAACTTCTGAGGACCTCTGGTCCCCACAATTATACTAAAATCAAACACACACTTTCAGGGCTCATCAGGGGAGGAATGTTTGGCAAATGAAGCTACTCTGTGAATGTATCCGTCCGCTCCGACAGTTTTCTCTCTTTTTCCTGAGGCAGGGAATAACAAGCGGAACAATTCCATCTCTCTCTCTCTCTCTCTCTCTCTCCCTCCCTCTCTCCCTCCCTCTTCATCTCTCTCTCTCTCTCTCTTACCTCTTTTCCTCTCCTCTCTCTCTCTCTCTCTCTCTCTCTCTCTCTCTCTCTCTCTCTCTCCCTCCCTCTTCATCTCTCTCTTTCCCTCTTTTCCTCCGCTCTCTCTCTCTCTCTTTCCCTCTTTCCCAATCTCTCTCTCTCTCCCTCTTCATCTCTCTCTCTCTCTTTACCTCTTTTCCTCTCTCTCTCTCTCTCTCTCTCTCTCTCTCTCTCTCTCTCTCTCCCTCTTCATCTCTCTCTTTCCCTCTTTTCCTCTCTCTCTCTCTCTCTTTCCCTCTTTCCCAATCTCTCTCTCTCTTTCCCTCTTTCCCAATCACTCCCTCCCTCCCTCCCTCCCTCCCTCCCTCCCCCCTCCCTCCCTCCCCCTCCCTCCCTCCCTCCCTCCCTCCCTCCCCTCCCTCTTCATCTCTCTCTTTCCCTCTTTCCAATCTCTCTCTCTCTCTCTCTCTCTCTCTCTCTCTCTCTCTCTCTCTCTCTCTCTCTCTCTCTCTCTCTCTCTCTCTCTCTCTCTCTCTTTCCCTCGTTCCCAATCTCTTTCCCTCTTTCCCTCTCTCTCTTTCCCTCTCTCTCTCTCTCTCTCTCTATCTCTGCGTATTTGATCTTCTTCCTGCTCTTAACAGGTGTGGTAAATCAATCTCTAAATTAATCTCCTGCTCTTGTGAGATGTTCAGAATGAAAATTATAATCGTCTGACCTTGAGTAGTCTGAAAAGACCATTAACTACATCACTCAGAGACCTGAAAAGACAATTAACTACATCACTCAGAGACCTGAAAAGACCATTAACTACATTACTCAGAGACATGAAAAGACCATTAACTACATCACTCAGAGACCTGAAAAGACCATTAACTACATCACTCTTTCATCCAGGAACAACAGATCTCAGAGTCACATGTGTTCATTTTCACTCTTTATGCAGTGTGTGTGTGTGTGTGTGTGTGTGTGTGTGTGTCTGAGTTTGTGTGTGTGTGTGTGTGCATCTATCAGGATTCTTCATTTGGCTCCAGTAGATTATAGAGAATAACAATGTATTAGCATGATGAAGAGCTGCACTGAGCTACTTACTTTGTGTGTGTGTGTGTGTGTGTGTGATGACATCATGATTATGAGCTCCCATAGGCCGGCTCAAAATTGGCCCGGCGTCGTACGGGTTAGGGTAGGCCGTCATTGTAAATAAGAATGTGTTCTTAACTGACTTGCCGAGTTAAATAAAGGTTAAATAAAATTTAATAAAAATGATGGCGACAACAATGACAAGGAAATATTGACAGTGATGATGATATATGATGGTGACAACGAAGAGGATGATGATGATGGTGGCTCATAGGTCTAGAGACAGTTTGTTTATACTCGCTGTTTATGCTTTTAATTAATTAACAGATGTTACATTCCACTCACATACAGTAGACCTTTTGTGAAGGTATGGATGGCAGGATTGTTTTGATGATGTAATCATGGAGAATATATATCTGTCTTGCCCCACCACTGTGACCTGTATGCTCTAGTCAGCTGGCCCTCGCTACATATACGTCGCCAGACCCACTGGCTCCAGGTCATCTACAAGTCCATGCTAGGTAAAGCTCCGCCTTATCTCACTTCACTGGTCACGATGGCAACACCCACCCGTAGCACGTGCTCCAGCAGGTGTATCTCACTGATCATCCCTAAAGCCAACACCTCATTTGGCCGCCTTTCGTTCCAGTTCTCTGCTGCCTGTGACTGGAACGAATTTAAAAAATCGCTGAAGTTGGAGACTTTTATCTCGCTCACCAACTTCAAACATCTGCTATCTGAGCAGCTAACCGATCGCTGCAGCTGTACATATTCTATCGGTAAATAGCCCACCCATTTTTACCTACCTCATCCCTATACTGTTTTTATTTATTTACTTTTCTGCTCTTTTGCACACCAATATCTCTACCTGTACATGACCATCTGATCATTTATCACTCCAGTGTTAATCTGCTAAATTGTAATTATTCGCCTACCTCCTCATGCCTTTTGCACACAATGTATATAGACTGTCTTTTTTTTTCTTTTTTTCTACTGTGTTATTGACTTGTTAATTGTTTACTCCATGTGTAACTCTGTGTTGTCTGTTCACACTGCTATGCTTTATCTTGGCCAGGTCGCAGTTGCAAATGAGAACTTGTTCTCAACTAGCCTACCTGGTTAAATAAAGGTGTTCTCAACTAGCCTACCTGGTTAAATCAAGGTGTTCTCAACTAGCCTACCTGGTTAAATCAAGGTGTTCTCAACTAGCCTACCTGGTTAAATAAAGGTGTTCTCAACTAGCCTACCTGGTTTAATAAAGGTGTTCTCAACTAGCCTACCTGGTTTAATAAAGGTGTTCTCAACTAGTCTACCTGGTTAAATAAAGGTGTTCTCAACTAGCCTACCTGGTTTAATAAGGTGTTCTCAACTAGCCTACCTGGTTAAATAAAGGTGTTCTCAACTAGCCTACCTGGTTAAATAAAGGTGTTCTCAACTAGCCTACCTGGTTTAATAAAGGTGTTCTCAACTAGCCTACCTGGTTAAATAAAGGTGTTCTCAACTAGCCTACCTGGTTAAATAAAGGTGTTCTCAACTAGCCTACCTGGTTTAATAAAGGTGTTCTCAACTAGCCTACCTGGTTAAATAAAGGTGTTCTCAACTAGCCTACCTGGTTTAATAAAGGTGTTCTCAACTAGCCTACCTGGTTAAATAAAGGTGTTCTCAACTAGCCTACCTGGTTAAATAAAGGTGTTTCTCAACTAGCCTACCTGGTTAAATAAAGGTGTTCTCAACTAGCCTACCTGGTTAAATCAAGGTGTTCTCAACTAGCCTACCTGGTTAAATAAAGGTGTTCTCAACTAGCCTACCTGGTTAAATAAAGGTGTTCTCAACTAGCCTACCTGGTTTAATAAAGGTGTTCTCAACTAGCCTACCTGGTTAAATAAAGGTGTTCTCAACTAGCCTACCTGGTTAAATCAAGGTGTTCTCAACTAGCCTACCTGGTTAAATAAAGGTGTTCTCAACATGCCTACCTGGTTAAATCAAGGTGTTCTCAACTAGCCTACCTGGTTAAATAAAGGTGTTCTCAACTAGCCTACCTGGTTAAATAAAGGTGTTCTCAACTAGCCTACCTGGTTTAATAAAGGTGTTCTCAACTAGCCTACCTGGTTAAATAAAGGTGTTCTCAACTAGCCTACCTGGTTTAATAAAGGTGTTCTCAACTAGCCTACCTGGTTAAATAAAGGTGTTCTCAACTAGCCTACCTGGTTAAATAAAGGTGTTCTCAACTAGCCTACCTGGTTTAATAAGGTGTTCTCAACTAGCCTACCTGGTTAAATAAAGGTGTTCTCAACTAGCCTACCTGGTTAAATAAAGGTGTTCTCAACTAGTCTACCTGGTTAAATAAAGGTGTTCTCAACTAGCCTACCTGGTTAAATAAAGGTGTTCTCAACTAGCCTACCTGGTTTAATAAAGGTGTTCTCAACTAGCCTACCTGGTTAAATAAAGGTGTTCTCAACTAGCCTACCTGGTTAAATCAAGGTGTTCTCAACTAGCCTACCTGGTTAAATAAAGGTGTTCTCAACATGCCTACCTGGTTAAATCAAGGTGTTCTCAACTAGCCTACCTGGTTAAATAAAGGTGTTCTCAACTAGCCTACCTGGTTAAATAAAGGTGTTCTCAACTAGCCTACCTGGTTAAATAAAGGTGTTCTCAACTAGCCTACCTGGTTTAATAAAGGTGTTCTCAACTAGCCTACCTGGTTAAATAAAGGTGTTCTCAACTAGCCTACCTGGTTTAATAAAGGTGTTCTCAACTAGCCTACCTGGTTAAATAAAGGTGTTCTCAACTAGCCTACCTGGTTTAATAAAGGTGTTCTCAACTAGCCTACCTGGTTAAATAAAGGTGTTCTCAACTAGCCTACCTGGTTAAATAAAGGTGTTCTCAACTAGCCTACCCGGTTTAATAAAGGTGTTCTCAACTAGCCTACCTGGTTAAATCAAGGTGTTCTCAACTAGCCTACCTGGTTAAATAAAGGTGTTCTCAACTAGCCTACCTGGTTTAATAAAGGTGTTCTCAACTAGCCTACCTGGTTTAATAAAGGTGTTCTCAACTAGCCTACCTGGTTAAATAAAGGTGTTCTCAACTAGCCTACCTGGTTTAATAAAGGTGTTCTCAACTAGCCTACCTGGTTTAATAAAGGTGTTCTCAACTAGCCTACCTGGTTAAATAAAGGTGTTCTCAACTAGCCTACCTGGTTTAATAAAGGTGTTCTCAACTAGCCTACCTGGTTAAATAAAGGTGTTCTCAACTAGCCTACCTGGTTAAATAAAGGTGTTCTCAACTAGCCTACCTGGTTTAATAAAGGTGTTCTCAACTAGCCTACCTGGTTTAATAAAGGTGTTCTCAACTAGCCTACCTGGTTAAATAAAGGTGTTCTCAACTAGCCTACCTGGTTTAATAAAGGTGTTCTCAACTAGCCTACCTGGTTAAATAAAGGTGTTCTCAACTAGCCTACCTGGTTAAATAAAGGTGTTCTCAACTAGCCTACCTGGTTTAATAAAGGTGTTCTCAACTAGCCTACCTGGTTAATCAAGGTGTTCAACTACCTACCTGGTTAAATAAAGGTGTTCTCAACTAGCCTACCTGGTTTAAATAAAGGTGTTCTCAACTAGCCTACCTGGTTAATAAAGGTGTTCTCAACTAGCCTTCCTGGTTTAATAAAGGTGTTCTCAACTAGCCTACCTGGTTAATAAAGGTGTTCTCAACTAGCCTACCTGGTTAAATAAAGGTGTTCTCAACTAGCCTACCTGGTTAAATAAAGGTGTTCTCAACTAGCCTACCTGGTTTAAATAAAGGTGTTCTCAACTAGCCTACCTGGTTAAATAAAGGTGTTCTCAACTAGCCTACCTGGTTAAATAAAGGTGTTCTCAACTAGCCTACCTGGTTAAATAAAGGTGTTCTCAACTAGCCTACCTGGTTAAATAAAGGTGTTCTCAACTAGCCTACCTGGTTTAATAAAGGTGTTCTCAACTAGCCTACCTGGTTAAATAAAGGTGTTCTCAACTAGCCTACCTGGTTTAATAAAGGTGTTCTCAACTAGCCTACCTGGTTAAATAAAGGTGTTCTCAACTAGCCTACCTGGTTAAATAAAGGTATTCTCAACTAGCCTACCTGGTTTAATAAAAGTGTTCTCAACTAGCCTACCTGGTTAAATCAAGGTGTTCTCAACTAGCCTACCTGGTTAAATAAAGGTGTTCTCAACTAGCCTACCTGGTTTAATAAAGGTGTTCTCAACTAGCCCTACCTGGTTAAATAAAGGTGTTCTCAACTAGCCTACCTGGTTTAATAAAGGTGTTCTCAACTAGCCTACCTGGTTAAATAAAGGTGTTCTCAACTAGCCTACCTGGTTAAATAAAGGTGTTCTCAACTAGCCTACCTGGTTAAATAAAGGTGTTCTCAACTAGCCTACCTGGTTTAATAAAGGTGTTCTCAACTAGCCTACCTGGTTAAATAAAGGTGTTCTCAACTAGCCTACCTGGTTAAATAAATGTGTTCTCAACTAGCCTACCTGGTTAAATAAAGGTGTTCTCAACTAGCCTACCTGGTTAAATAAAGGTGTTCTCAACTAGCCTACCTGGTTAAATAAAGGTGTTCTCAACTAGCCTACCTGGTATAATAAAGGTGTTCTCAACTAGCCTACCTGGTTAAATAAAGGTGTTCTCAACTAGTCTACCTGGTTAAATAAAGGTGTTCTCAACTAGCCTACCTGGTAAAATAAAGGTGTTCTCAACTAGCCTACCTGGTTAAATAAAGGTAAAAAAAAAGAAAATCCATACAGGGAAACCAAATCAAATCAAATGTTATTTTCACATGCGCACATAAAACAGGACTTGACTTTACCAAGAAATGCTTTACTTCTGAGCCCAACAATACAGACTTAAAAATAAAATAAAAAAGGAAATAGCAATAATGAGACTATATACAAGGAGAACAGGTACTGAGTCAATGTGAGGGGTACGATGTAGTACTGAGACTATATCGAAGGAGAACAGGTACCGAGTCAATGTGAGGGGTACGATGTAGTACTGAGAATAAAATACAAGGAGAACAGGTACTGAGTCAATGTGAGGGGTACGATGTAGTACTGAGACTATATACAAGGAGAACAGGTACTGAGTCAATGTGAGGGGTACGATGTAGTACTGAGACTATATACAAGGAGAACAGGTACCGAGTCAATGTGAGGGGTACGATGTAGTACTGAGACTATATACAAGGAGAACAGGTACTGAGTCAATGTGAGGGGTACGATGTAGTACTGAGACTATATACAAGGAGAACAGGTACCGAGTCAATGTGAGGGGTACGATGTAGTACTGAGACTATATACAAGGAGAACAGGTACTGAGTCAATGTGAGGGGTACGATGTAGTACTGAGACTATATACAAGGAGAACAGGTACTGAGTCAATGTGAGGGGTACGATGTAGTACTGAGACTATATACAAGGAGAACAGGTACTGAGTCAATGTGAGGGGTACGATGTAGTACTGAGACTATATACAAGGAGAACAGGTACCGAGTCAATGTGAGGGGTACGATGTAGTACTGAGACTATATACAAGGAGAACAGGTACCGAGTCAATGTGAGGGGTACGATGTAGTACTGAGACTATATACAAGGAGAACAGGTACTGAGTCAATGTGAGGGGTACGATGCAGTACTGAGACTATATACAAGGAGAACAGGTACCGAGTCAATGTGAGGGGTACGATGTAGTACTGAGACTATATACAAGGAGAACAGGTACCGAGTCAATGTGAGGGGTACGATGTAGTACTGAGACTATATACAAGGAGAACAGGTACCGAGTCAATGTGAGGGGTACGATGTAGTACTGAGACTATATACAAGGAGAACAGGTACCGAGTCAATGTGAGGGGTACGATGTAGTACTGAGACTATATACAAGGAGAACAGGTACCGAGTCAATGTGAGGGGTACGATGTAGTACTGAGACTATATACAAGGAGAACAGGTACTGAGTCAATGTGAGGGGTATGATGTAGTACTGAGACTATATACAAGGAGAACATGTACCGAGTCAATGTGAGGGGTACGATGTAGTACTGAGACTATATACAAGGAGAACAGGTACTGAGTCAATGTGAGGGGTACGATGCAGTACTGAGACTATATACAAGGAGAACAGGTACCGAGTCAATGTGAGGGGTACGATGTAGTACTGAGACTATATACAAGGAGAACAGGTACCGAGTCAATGTGAGGGGTACGATGTAGTACTGAGACTATATACAAGGAGAACAGGTACCGAGTCAATGTGAGGGGTACGATGTAGTACTGAGACTATATAGAAGGAGAACAGGTACCGAGTCAATGTGAGGGGTACGATGTAGTACTGAGACTATATACAAGGAGAACAGGTACTGAGTCAATGTGAGGGGTACGATGCAGTACTGAGACTATATACAAGGAGAACAGGTACCGAGTCAATGTGAGGGGTACGATGTAGTACTGAGACTATATACAAGGAGAACAGGTACCGAGTCAATGTGAGGGGTACGATGTAGTACTGAGACTATATACAAGGAGAACAGGTACCGAGTCAATGTGAGGGGTACGATGTAGTACTGAGACTATATACAAGGAGAACAGGTACCGAGTCAATGTGAGGGGTACGATGTAGTACTGAGACTATATAGAAGGAGAACAGGTACCGAGTCAATGTGAGGGGTACGATGTAGTACTGAGACTATATACAAGGAGAACAGGTACCGAGTCAATGTGAGGGGTACGATGTAGTACTGAGACTATATACAAGGAGAACAGGTACCGAGTCAATGTGAGGGGTACGATGTAGTACTGAGACTATATACAAGGAGAACAAGTACCGAGTCAATGTGAGGGGTACGATGTAGTACTGAGACTATATACAAGGAGAACAGGTACCGAGTCAATGTGAGGGGTACGATGCAGTACTGAGACTATATACAAGGAGAACAGGTACTGAGTCAATGTGAGGGGTACGATGTAGTACTGAGACTATATACAAGGAGAACAGGTACTGAGTCAATGTGAGGGGTACGATGCAGTACTGAGACTATATACAAGGAGAACAGGTACTGAGTCAATGTGAGGGGTACGATGTAGTACTGAGACTATATACAAGGAGAACAGGTACCGAGTCAATGTGAGGGGTACGATGTAGTACTGAGACTATATAGAAGGAGAACAGGTACCGAGTCAATGTGAGGGGTACGATGTAGTACTGAGACTATATAGAAGGAGAACAGGTACCGAGTCAATGTGAGGGGTACGATGTAGTACTGAGACTATATACAAGGAGAACAGGTACCGAGTCAATGTGAGGGGTACGATGTAGTACTGAGACTATATACAAGGAGAACAGGTACCGAGTCAATGTGAGGGGTACGATGTAGTACTGAGACTATATACAAGGAGAACAGGTACCGAGTCAATGTGAGGGGTACGATGTATTACTGAGACTATATACAAGGAGAACAGGTACCGAGTCAATGTGAGGGGTACGATGTAGTACTGAGACTATATACAAGGAGAACAGGTACCGAGTCAATGTGAGGGGTACGATGTAGTACTGAGACTATATAGAAGGAGAACAGGTACCGAGTCAATGTGAGGGGTACGATGTAGTACTGAGACTATATACAAGGAGAACAGGTACCGAGTCAATGTGAGGGGTACGATGTAGTACTGAGACTATATACAAGGAGAACAGGTACCGAGTCAATGTGAGGGGTACGATGTAGTACTGAGACTATATACAAGGAGAACAGGTACCGAGTCAATGTGAGGGGTACGATGCAGTACTGAGACTATATACAAGGAGAACAGGTACCGAGTCAATGTGAGGGGTACGATGTAGTACTGAGACTATATACAAGGAGAACAGGTACCGAGTCAATGTGAGGGGTACGATGTAGTACTGAGACTATATACAAGGAGAACAGGTACCGAGTCAATGTGAGGGGTACGATGTAGTACTGAGACTATATACAAGGAGAACAGGTACCGAGTCAATGTGAGGGGTACGATGCAGTACTGAGACTATATACAAGGAGAACAGGTACCGAGTCAATGTGAGGGGTACGATGTAGTACTGAGACTATATACAAGGAGAACAGGTACCGAGTCAATGTGAGGGGTACAATGTAGTAATGAGACAATTTACAAGGAGCATCTGTTCCGAGTCAATGTGCAGTGGTACGAGGTAGTACTGAGACTATATACAAGGAACACCGGTACTGAGTCAATGTGCAAGAGTACAAGGTACAGTAGTGGAGGCAATTGAGGTAATATGTACATGTAAAAGTGACTAGGCAATCAGAATACACACTAAACAGGGTAGCAGCAGCATATGTGAAGAGTTTGAAAGAGTGTGAAAGTGTGTCTGTGTGTGTGTCTATATCGTATCGTTAGACCATATCGTACATTGTCAACCCTGAAGGTCGCCCCTCACGCCCCTCCCCAGATTATGAACAGGTCTCAAGCCATGGTTAAAAGCTTTTAGAATGACAGGAAATTAGCTGTAAAACTGCTAAATGTACTCTCAGCCTCATGGCGAAATGTGTAGAATGGCATGAAATGAGCTGTAAAACTGCTAAATGTACTCTCAGCCTCATGGCGAAATGTGTAGAATGGCAGGAAATTAGCTTTCAAAATGCAAAATTCTCTCATCTTCATTGCAATATGTGCAGAATAGCAGAATAGCATGAGATTAGTTATAAAATGGCACGTTTTTTATCTCTTTCCCATGGCAATATATGTAGAATTGCAGGGGGGTACTAAGCTAACAAATTGAATTGTTTTAAGATGGTCCTAGCATTTAGCTATGTGATTTTAAATTTAGGACCCCTTTAGGTATAAAAAAAATAGTACTACTGCCCATAGAAACACATTGAATAACAGGTTTACAAATGGCTAAAAAGACAGCCCAAAAAGAATAGAATGGCCATCGCGCACCAACACATACTAGCACTAACATACAATCACACAATCTCCAACAAGGACATGAGGGGAAACAGAGGGTTAAATACACAACATGTAAATGATGGGACGGGTTATTAGAGGTCAAACACACAAGTCTGATGTAGGCTAGGGTTATTGGAGGTCAATACCACACACTAGTCTGATGTAGGCTAGGGTTATTGGAGGTCAATACCACACACTAGTCTGATGTAGGCTAGGGTTATTGGAGGTCAATACCACACACTAGTCTGATGTAGGCTAGGGTTATTGGAGGTCAATACCACACACTAGTCTGATGTAGACTGGGTTATTGGAGGTCAATACCACACACTAGTCTGATGTAGACTGGGTTATTGGAGGTCAATACCACACACTAGTCTGATGTAGACTGGGGTTATTAGAGGTCAAAACACACACTAGTCTGATGTAGACCAGGGTTATTAGAGGTCAAAACACACACTAGTCTGATGTAGACTGGGGTTATTAGAGGTCAAAACACACTAGTCTGATGTAGACTGGGGTTATTAGAGGTCAAAACACACACTAGTCTGATGTAGACTGGGGTTATTAGAGGTCAAAACACACTAGTCTGATGTAGACTGGGGTTATTAGAGGTCAAAACACACACTAGTCTGATGTAGACCAGGGTTATTAGAGGTCAAAACACACACTAGTCTGGGAGTCTAATGGATGATGATTTGTTGGAGTTAGAGAGGGTCCAGGAGGCATCAGTAGAGAGGGAGTGGTTACTGCTTCTATGTAGCTGCTGTTTCACACACACACACACAGACACACACACGCACACACACACACAAACACACACATGCCCACAAATACAAGTACGATTCCCTGACACCCTGTACTTCATCTCCCAAAATCCCCTGTGTCATGTTCTTCTAGCTTTATGTTTTGGCAAACACACACTTACACACACACACACACACACGTATTTGGCAGATTACTCTCACAAACATCCACTTCTAAAAACCAGAATATGACAGAGACAGAACGCCACCACACTGCCTGATTCCAACTGACACATATAGCCCTTCACTGAACTCAACTGCTCCTTTCTGTGTTTCTGTCATTCAATCTTTTCATTGCAGCGCCAATAGAAAGGGAGAGGATGACAGGGAGAAATGGAAGGGATAGAAAGAGATGAGAGGATAGAGACCCAGTCTTGTTTGTGTCCCTGCCCTCACCTCCTGACAGTCCACAATCCCCAGATAGGAGAGCACTGATATGACACACGACTCTCTAACTATGCTTGTTGCCTCTTTATTATTCTGCATTTGGTTTGGTAAGAGTGTGTGTGTGTGTGCGTGCGTGCGTGCGTGCGTGCGCGCGCGTGTGTGTGTGTGTGTGTGTGTGCGTGCGTGCGTGTGTGTCAGTTCCTTCTGTATTGCCTGAGAGCGAGAGCTATGCTGTAAACAGAAATTCAGTCTCATTTGTGTTTTTGTCCTTTTATCACTCTGTCATTCAAATACAACATGAAAGAAGGAGAGACATTCGACTCGCTCTGTTTTACCGTTGTGACGAAAAACGGTTGCTTATTCATTGAAAGCCTTGAAACCATCCTGTCATTCCTGCGCTACACAATCACTGTGTTTAGGTTTCTTCTTCTCCTTTTCCCCTCTCTCTATATTTCTCTCACTCAATTCAATTCAATTTAAGGGCTCTACTGGCATGGAAACATGTGTTAACAACATTGCCAAAGCAAGTGAAGTAGATAATATACCAATGTGAAATATACAATACACATTTACGGTAAACATTATACTCATAAAAGTTCCAAAATAATAATTATTTGTGGATCTGTGTAATCTGAGGAAATATGTGTCTCTAATATGGTCATACATTGGGCAGGAGGTTCGGAAGTGCAGCTCAGTTTCCACCTCATGTTGTGGGCAGTGTGCACATAGCCTGTCTTCTCTTGAGAGCCATGTCTGCCTACGGCGGCCTTTCTTAATAGCAAGGCTATGCTCACTGAGTCTGTACATGGTCAAAGCTTAATTTTGGGTCAGTCACAGTGGTCAGGTATTCTGCCACTGTGTACTCTAGTGCCAAATATCATTCTAGTTTGCTCTGTTTTTTTGTTAATTCTTTACAATGTAATTATCTTTTTGTTTTCTAATGATTTGGTTGGGTCTAATTGTGTTGCTGTCCTGGGGCTCTGTGGGGTCTGTTTGTGTTTGTGAACAGAGCCCCAGAACCAGCTTGCTTAGGGGACTCTTCTCCATGTTCATCTCTCTGAAGGTGATGGCCTGCCACACTAACAACTCATTCCCTGACTGTACTTTAGCCTATCGGATTTCCTGTATCAACCTGTTGCCTGATCTCACGGACGACGTTACTAGCCTTTTCCCTACCTGTACTCTTGCCTTTTTGGACCCCCTGTGTATGACCTTCTACCTGACCCTGGACCCAGCTACTGCCCCATCCTGGGGTCCTTTACCAATAAACACCTGCTGCGCCCTACACTTGAAACCAGCTCTCTGTCTCCCATCGTGTTCATTACAGTATTTGTGGTTCTGGCAACTGGATCTTTTTTTAGAACACTGTTATTTTTTGTCTTACTGAGATTTACTGTCAGGGCCCAGATCTGACAGAATCTGTGAATAAGATCTAGGTGCTGCTGTAGGCCCTCCTTGGTTGGGACAGAAGCACCAGATCATCAGTAAACAGTAGACATTTAACTTCAGATTCTAATAGGGTGATGCCGGGTGCTGCAGACTGTTCTAGTGCCCTCGCCAATTTGTTGGGTGGGTGGGGCTTAAGCTGCAACCCTGTCTCACCCCACAGCCCAGTGGCCGTGGGGTGAGACAGGGTGTGTCTTTTGCCAATTTTAACCACACGCATGTTGTTTGTGTACATGGAAATGTACGAGTCTGCTGTTAATGATAATGCAGAGGATTTTCCCAAGGTTGCTGTTGACGTGTATCCCACAGTATTTATTGGGGTCAAATTTGTGTCCACTTTTGTGGATTGGGGGAGATCAGTCCTTGGTTCCAAATATTTGGGAAGATGAGCTAAGGATGATGTTAAAGAGGTACATATATTTATTGTGGTATATATATTTTATCATTTAATTTAGGATATCATCAACACCACAGGCCTTTTTGGGTTGAAGGGCTTGTATTTTATCATGTAGTTCATTCAATGTAATTGGAGAATCTAATGGGTTCTGGTAGTCTTTAACTAACTTTAACTAACTAACACTAAGATTTATAATTGATGATGTACACGTTTCTCTCTTTCTCTCTTTCTCTCTTTCTCTGACTCTTCATTTCTATAATTCTCTGAGTGTCTGTCTCCTTCCTGTGCACGATAATAACATATGTCCTTATCCTCTCTGCTCTCATGACATACAGATGTGTCTGTGTATAACAGCTCAGTGTGATCTCTCTCTCTGGGACCGCAGGGCACAGACCATCTGATGTATGTCTCACCTTTTTATTGCAGTGTGGCAGTACTGCTGTGTGTGTGCGTGTGTGTGTGTGTGTGTGTGGTGGTGAGCAATGTCTCATGCACAGACTACCTGCTACCTTCGTGATCTTGAACTTGAAAATACCTCAATGTTCATATTCAACATGCAATAGCACACTCCAATGTGCACTCTAGGAACACCAAATACACACCAGACTGATCCACAGACATAGACGATAGTGTCATGAGTAGCCAGTGTGTGTGTGTGTGTGTGTGTGTGTGTGTGTGTGTGATTAATAGTGTTAGATACTGTGTGTCAATGAAAGTTAGGTAGAGGGTTGGTTAATATTGATGACTGCTGCCACTCAGAGCACCCTATGTCTCACTGAGAGATGAGAGGAGTGACCTTTACACACACACACACACACACACACACACACACACACACACACGCACACACACAGCCAGTCTTCCTCCCTCCACCTCGACCAGTAATGAGACACTATTAATAGAGCTGATCTTTAGAACTAATTAGCCGTGGGCTAGTGTCTCGCCTGTGTGTCACTGTGTGTCTATGTTTGTGTTTGTCTATGTAAGTGTGCGTGTGCGTGTGTCAATGTAAGTGTGTGTCTGTCAATGTACTATATATGCGTGTGTGTGTGTGTGTGTGTGTGTGTGTGTGTGTGTGTGTGTGTGTGTGTGTGTGTGTGTGTGTGTGTGTGTGTGTGTGTGTGTGTGTGTGTACTATATATACTGGTGTGTGGGTGTGTATGTACTATATATACTGGTGTGTGTGTCTGTGTGTGTGTGTATGTACTATATATACTGGTGTGTGTGTGCGTGTGTGTGTCTGTGTGTGTGTCTGTGTGTGTGTGTGCATGTAAGACAGCACTGCGTTTGTTAGTGTATTGCACATGTATTGACCTGAATAACAATGGCTACAGTGCTTTTGAAGTGCTAAATTCTAATGGCTCTTTCCAGTTCGAGTCGTGTGATAGATTACTAGGTAACCAAAAGGTAATTCATTCATCAGTGCCGCAAATAGGATGAGATAGAATTGAAATGGAAAATGTATTATGGAGCCCTAGAGAACAATTTCATTCAAAGGAAAAATGTATAATTATACAATTTCAGCTGATCGTTCTGGAGAGTCCAACCACACACACACACACACACACACACACACACACACACACACACACACACACACACACACACACACACACACACACACACACACACACACACACACACACACACACACACACACACACACACACAGTCTCACAATGGGAGATAGCCTAACCTTTCCAATCAAAGGTACCTGTGTGTGTTTCTGTGTGTCTGTCTCTCTGTCTGTGTTTTAGCAGTCGTGTCACGGTTTGCCCACTCACTCTCCTGGTTGTTATTGCTGAGGTAGTGGAATGCGTCACTCACACACACTATTGATCTGCTCCTTCAGACTGGCACAGTGATGGATGGACACTCTCCTGCTTCTATTTATATCAGCCTCAGTGTGTGTGTGTGTGTGTGTGTGTGTGTGTGTGTGTGTGTGTGTGTGTGTGTGTGTGTGTGTGTGTGTGTGTGTGTGTGTGTGTGTGTGTGTGTGTGTGTGTGTGTGTGTGTGTGTGTGTGTGTGTGTGTGCTTGAGTTTGTGTGCGTACATCCGTGCATGCGTATGTTGTATATTGCTCATGATGAGGGAGGGAGGGAGGGAGGGCATAATGGACTGGGAGGAACAATACTACTCTGTCTATGTCGTTTCAGCTCCCTTTCTCAAATCAAATCCAATTTTATTTGTCACATGCGCCGAATACAACAGGTGTTGACCTTATAGTGAAATGCTTTTAACCAACAATGCAGTTTTAAGAAAATACCCCCCCAAAAAAGTAAGAGATAAGAATAACAATTCATTAAAGAGCAGCAGTAAATAACAATACTGTGGCGTGGCTATATACTCTCCCTCTCTCTTCCTGTTTCTCTTCTTCTCTCTCCTTTTTTCAATCGCTCGGCTGAGCATACTGCCCCTAATCCAGGGGTCATGGACGGTCAGAGTACAACGATTCAGTCGAGAAGTTGTGTTTGTGGTTGAGTTATGCTGTTGTCATTCTGAAGGAGTTGTGGTTGAGTTATGCTGTTGTCATTCTGAAGGAGTTGTGGTTGAGTTATGCTATTGTCATTCTGAAGGAGTTGTGGTTGAGTTATGCTGTTGTCATTCTGAAAGAGTTGTGGTTGAGTTATGCTATTGTCATTCTGAGTTATGCTATTGTCATTCTGAAGGAGTTGTGTTTGTGGTGGAGTTATACTGTTGTCATTCTGAAGGAGTTGTGGTTGAGTTATGCTATTGTCATTCTGAAGGAGTTGTGTTTGTGGTGGAGTTATACTGTTGTCATTCTGAAGGAGTTGTGGTTGAGTTATACTGTTGTCATTCTGAAGGAGTTGTGTTTGTGGTGGAGTTATACTGTTGTCATTCTGAAGGAGTTGTGGTTGAGTTATGCTATTGTCATTCTGAAGGAGTTGTGGTTGAGTTATGCTATTGTCATTCTGAAGGAGTTGTGGTTGAGTTATGCTATTGTCATTCTGAAGGAGTTGTGTTTGTGGTGGAGTTATACTGTTGTCATTCTGAAGGAGTTGTGGTTGAGTTATGCTATTGTCATTCTGAAGGAGTTGTGTTTGTGGTGGAGTTATACTGTTGTCATTCTGAAGGAGTTGTGGTTGTGGTTGAGTTATGCTGTTGTCATTCTGAAGGAGTTGTGTTTGTGGTTGAGTTATGCTATTGTCATTCTGAAGGAGTTGTGGTTGTGGTTGAGTTATGCTATTGTCATTCTGAAGGAGTTGTGGTTGAGTTATGCTGTTGTCATTCTGAAGGAGTTGTGGTTGTGGTTGAGTTATGCTATTGTCATTCTGAAGGAGTTGTGGTTTAGTTATGCTATTGTCATTCTGAAGGAGTTGTGGTTGAGTTATGCTGTTGTCATTCTGAAGGAGTTGTATTTGTGGTTGAGTTATGCTGTTGTCATTCTGAAGGAGTTGTATTTGTGGTTGAGTTATACTGTTGTCATTCTGAAGGAGTTGTGTTTGAGTTATACTGTTGTCATTCTGAAGGAGTTGTGGTTGAGTTATGCTGTTGTCATTCTGAAGGAGTTGTGTTTGAGTTATACTGTTGTCATTCTGAAGGAGTTGTGTTTGTGGTTGAGTTATGCTATTGTCATTCTGAAGGAGTTGTGGTTGAGTTATGCTGTTGTCATTCTGAAGGAGTTGTATTTGTGGTTGAGTTATGCTGTTGTCATTCTGAAGGAGTTGTGATTGTGTTTGAGTTATACTGTTGTCATTCTGAAGGAGTTGTGTTTGAGTTATACTGTTGTCATTCTGAAGGAGTTGTGTTTGAGTTATACTGTTGTCATTCTGAAGGAGTTGTGGTTGAGTTATACTGTTGTCATTCTGAAGGAGTTGTGGTTGAGTTATACTGTTGTCATTCTAAATGAGTTGTGATTGTGTTATACTGTTGTCATTCTGAAGGAGTTGTGTTTGAGTTATACTTAAACTGTTGTCATTCTAAATGAGTTGTGGTTGTTGAGTTAATCTGTATGTTTAATTTTACCAGGTAAATTGACTGAGAACTCATTCTCATTTACAGCACCAACCTGGGGAATAGTTACAGGGAAGAGGAGATGAATGAGCCAATTGGAAGCTTGGTGACCATATGGGAATTTATCCGTGACACTGGAGTTGACACCCCTAAAATAAGTGCAATGGGATCTTTAGTGAACACAGAGAGTCAGGACACCCATTTAACATCACATCCGAAAGACAACAACAATAGACATAGTGCAATGTCCCCAATCACTGCCCTGGGATATTGTATTTTTATTTTATTTTACCAGAGGAAAAAGTGCCTCCTACTGGCCCTCCAACACCACTTCCAGCAGCACCTGGTCTCCCGTCCAGGGACTGACCAGGACCAACCCTGCTTAGCTTCAGAAGCATGCTGCTGGCGGATATGCTGCTGGCTCATATGCTGCTGGCTCAACACTGAAGCCCTGTTGAACATGAGTTAGCCTCAGCTACAGCCATGGATAGTGTAAGGTGTTTCATTATTCCTCCCTTCAATGGAGACTTTCAATTAGATACTTTCTGTACAGATATGGGCAGAAGTAACAGAGCAGCTCTCTGGAGGGATAGAATAGCTCGGACTATGTGTGTTGAAGGAGATGTGTGCTTATCGGTAAACTGTTAGGTGAACTGTTCAATACAGCTGCAGATCAATAACTGATAGAATGCTTTCATATTAGCAGACACATACACACACACTCTCTCTTTCTCTGTTGCTCATTCACTTCCTTAGCCTTCACAAAGATTAATAATGCATGATATGAGTGAGTGAGTGAGTGAGTGAGTGAGTGAGTGTGTGTGTGTGTGTGTGTGTGTGTGTGTGTGCGCGCGCACTGGAACACGCACACGTGTGGAATAAAGTACTTATAGTAGCACGCTATGCTGTGTGTGAGAGAGAGAGAGAGACAGAGAGAGAGAGAGAGAGAAAGATGCCCTCCCTCTTGGTGTGATGAATGGCTAGTGTTGACTGTGTGTGTGTGATGAATGACTCTAGCGTGGGTTGTGTGGAGAGGCGGGCCAATAGGGGCTTGGCTGCAGTTAGCAGTGTTTAAAGATGACTGGAGGACAGAGGGTAGCTGTCATATATACAGTTGACGTTGGAAGTTTACATACACTCAGGATGGAGTCATTAAAACTTGTTTTTCAACCACTCCACAGAGTCAGCTGTTATCATTGTAAGGTGGTGAGTGAGAGAGGGGGGTGATAGATTAAGTACAGCAATATGTTTGGGGTCAAGTTTGGGAGAAGAGATGAGAAAGAAGAATGAATATGGGAGGGAGGGAGGGAGTAGAGAGGGAGGGAGTAGAGAGGGAGGGAGTAAAGAAGGAGGGAGTAGAGATGGAGGGAGTAGAGAGGGAGGGAGTAGAGAGGGAGGGAGGGAGGGACGGAGTAGATAAGGAGGGAGTAGAGAGGGAGGGAGGGAGGGACGGAGTAGATAAGGAGGGAGTAGAGAAGGAGGGAGTAGAGAAGGAGGGAGTAGAGAAGGAGAGAGTAGAGAGGGAGGGAGTAGAGAGGGAGGGGGTACAAGGGGGAGGGAGTAGAGAAGGAGGGAGTAGAGAGGGAGGGAGTAGAAAGGGGGGGAGAAGAGAAGGAGGGAGTAGAGAAGGAGGGAGTAGAGAAGGAGGGAGCAGAGAGGGAGGGGGTACAGAGGGAGAGAGAAGAGAAGGAGGGAGTAGAGAAGGAGGGAGCAGAGAAGGAGGGAGTAGAGAGGGAGGGGGTACAGAGGGAGGGAGGAGAGAGGGAGGGGGTACAAAAGGGAGGGAGTAGAGAGACAGGGGGTACAGAGGGAGGGAGTAGAGAAGGAGGGGGTAGAGAGGGAGGGAGTAGAGAGGGAGAGGGTACAGAGGGAGGGAGTAGAGAGGGAGGGGGTAGAGAAGGAGGTAGTAGAGAGGGAGGGAGTAGAGAGGGAGGGGGTAGAGAAGGCGGGACTAGAGAAGGAGGGACTAGAGAAGGAGGGAGTAGAGAAGTTGGGAGTAGAGATGGAGGGAGAAGAGAAGGATGGAGTAGAAAAGGAGGGAGTAGAGAGGGAGGGAGTAGAGAAGGAGGGAGTAGAGAGGGAGGGAGTAGTGAAGGAGGGAGTAGAGAGGGAGGGGGTACAGAGGGAGGGGGTAGAGAGGGAGGGAGTAGAAAAGGAGCGAGTAGAGAGGGAGGGAGTAGAAAAGGAGGGAGTAGAGAGGGAGGGAGTAGAGAGGGAGGGAGTAGAAAAATGAGGGAGTAGAGAGGGAGGGAGGGAGTAGAGAGGGAGGGAGGGAGTAGAGAGGGAGGGAGGGAGGGAGTAGAGAAGGAGGGGTTAGAGAGGGAGGGAGTAGAAAAGGAGGGAGTAGAGACTGAGGGAGTAGAGAGGGAGGGAGTAGAAAGGAGGGAGTAGAGAGGGAGGGAGTAGAGAGGGGGGGAGGGGGTAGAAAAGGAGGGAGTAGAGAGGGAGGGAGGGGGAGTAGAGAGGGAGGGAGGGAGGGAGTAGAGAGGGAGGGAGTAGAGAAGGATGGAGTAGAGAAGGAGGGAGTAGAGAGGGAGGGGGTAGAGAAGGAGGGAGTAGAGAAGGAGGGAGTAGAGAGGGAGGGAGTAGGAAGGAGGAAGGAGTAGAGAAGGAGGGGTTAGAGAGGGAGGGAGTAGAAAAAGGAGGGAGTAGAGAGGGAGGGAGTAGAGAGGGAGGGAGTAGAAATGAGGGAGTAGAGAGGGAGAGAGGGAGTAGAGAGGGAGGGAGGGAGTAGAGAGGGAGGAGGGAGGGAGTAGAGAAGGAGGGGGTTAGAGAGGGAGGGAGTAGAAAAGGAGGGAGCAGAGACTGAGGGGGAGAGAGAGGGAGGGGAGTAGAAAAGGAGGGGGTAGAGAGGGAGGGAGTAGAGAGGGGAGGAGAGAGTAGAAAAGGAGGGAGTAGAGAGGGAGGGAGGGAGTAGAGAGGGAGGGAGGGAGTAGAGAGGGAGGGAGTAGAGAAGGATGGAGTAGAGAAGGAGGGAGTAGAGAGGGAGGGGTAGAGAAGGAGGGAGTAGAGACTGAGGGAGTAGAGAGGGAGGGAGTAGAGAAGGAGGGGTTAGAGAGGGAGGGAATAGAAAAGGAGGGAGTAGTGACTGAGGGAGTAGAGAGGGAGGGAGTAGAGAAGGAGGGGTTAGAGAGGGAGGGAATAGAAAAGGAGGGAGTAGTGACTGAGGGAGTAGAGAGGGAGGGAGTAGAGAGGGAGGGAGTAGAAAAGGAGGGAGTAGAGAGGGAGGGAGTAGAGAGGGAGGGAGTAGAGAAGGAGGGATTAGAGAGGGAGGGAATAGAAAAGGAGGGAGTAGAGACTGAGGGAGTAGAGAGGGAGGGAGTAGAAAAGGAGGGAGTAGAGAGGGAGGGAGGGAGGGAGGGAGTAGAGAAGGAGGGGTTAGAGAGGGAGGGAGTAGAAAAGGAGGGAGTAGAGACTGAGGGAGTAGAGGAGGGGAGGGAGTAGAAAAGGGGAGTAGAGAGGGAGGGAGTAG
This sequence comes from Oncorhynchus kisutch, assembly GCF_002021735.2. Classification (NCBI taxonomy): domain Eukaryota; kingdom Metazoa; phylum Chordata; class Actinopteri; order Salmoniformes; family Salmonidae; genus Oncorhynchus; species Oncorhynchus kisutch. The sequence goes on along the minus strand of NC_034188.2, from coordinate 79,609,188 downwards.
AGAGGGGGG
>NC_034188.2:79597642-79609079 GCF_002021735.2 Oncorhynchus kisutch | reverse complement strand
TCCCTCGTTCTCTCCCATGTCTCCCTCCTCTCCCCATCTCTCTCCCATGTCTCCCTCCTCTCCCTCTCTCTCCCCAGTCTCCCTCCTCTTCCCCCCCTCTCTCCCATGTCTCCATCCTCTCCCCCATCCCTCTCCCATGTCTCCCTCCTCTCCCTCTCTGTAATCTTTCTCCCTCCTCTACCCCCCCCCCCCCACCTCCCTCCCCCTCCCTGGACTCTCTGCCAGCTGACTGACTGCAGCATTGTCATAAGAGCCAGCAGCAGCATAGAGACAAATAGTCCCCCTTCTCTTGTTTACTCTGTCTCTAAGGCCTCTCATGCTTTCACTCTTCTCCTCTCTCTCGCTCTTTCATTTTCTCCTTTCCTTCCTCATTCTGTTCATGAACTCTGTTCCATTCTTTCCCTGGTTCTAGTCTTTCTCCATCATTCTCTTTGCTGCTTTCTCTCCCTCATATTAACCGCATCCCTCACTCCCTCCCCAAGAAAGAGAGATGGACAGGGAGATACATATAGAGTGTCCATTCTGAACTTGTGCCACAGGTCAGGGTTTAGATGATTTATCACCCACAGAGAGTGAGAGAGAGAGAGAGAGAGAGAGAGAGAGGAGAGAGATGAGAGGAGAGAGAGAGAGAGAGAGAGAGGAGAGAGAGAGAGAGAGAGAGGAGAGAGAGAGAGAGAGAGAGAGAGGAGAGGAGAGGAGAGAGAGAGAGGAGAGAGAGAGAGAGAGAGAGAGAGCGAGAGAGAGAGAGAGAGAGAGAGAGAGAGGAGAGAGAGAGAGAGAGAGAGAGAGAGAGAGAGAGAGAAGAGAGAGATGCCCTCCCTCTTGGTGTGATGAATGGCTAGTGTTGACTGTGTGTGTGATGAATGACTCTAGCGTGGGTTGTGTGGAGAGGCGGGCCAATAGGGGCTTGGCTGCAGTTAGCAGTGTTTAAAGATGACTGGAGGACGGAGGGTAGCTGTCATATATACAGTTGTAGTTGGAAGTTTACATACACTCAGGATGGAGTCATTAAAACTCATTTTTTCAACCACTCCACAAATTTCTTGTTAACAAACTATAGTTTTGGCAAGTCGGTTAGGACATTTTAGAGTGTGCATGACACAAGTAATTTTTCCAACAATTGTTTACAGACATATTATTTCACTTATAATTCAATGCATCACAATAACAGTAGGTCAGAAGTGTACATACACTAAGTTGACTGTGCCTTTAACAGCTTGGAAAATTCCAGAAAATGATGTCATGGCTTTAGAAGCTTCTGATAGGCTATTTGACATAATTTGAGTCAATTGGAGGTGTACCTGCGGATGTATTTCAAGGTCTACCTTCAAATTCAGTGCCACTTTGCTTGACATCATGGGAAAATCAAAATACATTTTCCAAGCTGTTTAAAGGCACAGTCAACGTAGTTTATGTACACTTCTGACCCAGTGTTATTGTGATACAGTGAATTATAAGTGAAATAATCTGTCTGTAAGCAATTGTTGGAAAAATTACTTGTGTCATGCACAAAGTAGATGTCCTAACTGACTTGCCAAAACTATAGTTTGTTAACAAGAAATTTGTGGAGTGGTTGAAAAACGAGAGTTAATGACTCCAACCTAAGTGTATATATACACACACACACAACACACACACACACACACACACACACACGCGCACGTGTGCAGACCTGTCACATATAGAGTATGGTGCTTCTTCTCATAAGACAGTACATACAGCAGTACATGATTAACCACTCCTAGACACATAGAGACAGGGTGTTTCTCAATACGAATACTACCGTACTCCACACTCTCATCCTCTGAGTGCATTCTCTGAGGACATTCTCTGAGGACATTCTCTGAGGACATTCTCTGAGGACATTCTCTGAGGACATTCTCTTGAGTACATTGTTGTGAGGATGAGAGTGTGCAGGAGCATAACATTTCATTTGAAGCACTCACCTCCCCCTACTGTTTTACCTCCCGCTGCTCCTCCCCCTACTGTATTACCTCACGCTGCTCCCCCCCTACTGTTTTACCTCCCACTGCCCCTCCCCCTACTGTTTTACCTCCCGCTGCCCCTCCCCCCTACTGTTTTACCTCCCGCTGCTCCTCCCCCTACTGTTTTACCTCCCACTGCCCCTCCCCTACTGTTTTACCTCCCACTGCCCCTCCCCTTACTGTTTTATCTCCCGCTGCTCCTCCCCCTACTGTTTTATCTCCCGCTGCTCCTCCCCCTACTGTATTACCTCACGCTGCTCCTCCCCCTACTGTATTACCTCACGCTGCTCCTCCCCCTACTGTATTACCTCACGCTGCGCCTCCCCCTACTGTATTACCCCACGCTGCGCCTCCCCCTACTGTATTACCTCACGCTGCGCCTCCCCCTACTGTATTACCTCACGCTGCTCCTCCCCCTACTGTATTACCTCACGCTGCTCCTCCCCCTACTGTATTACCTCACCTTGCTCCTCCCCCTACTGTATTGCCTCACGCTGCTCCTCCCCCTACTGTATTACCTCACGCTGCTCCTCCCCCTACTGTATTACCTCACGCTGCTCCCCCCCTACTGTTTTACCTCACGCTGCGCCTCCCCCTACTGTATTACCTCACGCTGCTCCTCCCCCTACTGTATTACCTCACCTTGCTCCTCCCCCTACTGTATTACATCACCTTGCTCCTCCCCCTACTGTATTACCTCACGCTGCTCCTCCCCCTACTGTATTACCTCACGCTGCTCCCCCCCTACTGTTTTACCTCACGCTGCGCCTCCCCCTACTGTATTACCTCACGCTGCTCCTCCCCCTACTGTATTACCTCACCTTGCTCCTCCCCCTACTGTATTACCTCACGCTGCTCCTCCCCCTACACTGAACCTTCTTCCAGCCAGGACAATGGCAACAATAAAGACAAAACAAAATGTTCACAAAGAAAATGTTTTACTTCATAGTTATCAACCAATGTTTTCCAAGGTAGATATCAGTTATTCCTGGGTAGCTAGCTAACAGTTCTTTGTGGCTATCTGGCAAGCTAACAGTAGTAGCTAGCCAGTTACTCTAGCTCTATTGACTTACTATGGGCTTGCGATCTATGCACACTACAGTGGGTATTGTAGGCAGGTAACCATGCCAAATTTAACACAGCATGTATTTATTAATATATCAAGATAAAATATTGTAGTCGGGCAACATACTGTATGAGATGTGAAAAGGCAACATTTAATTCTGAAGTCGGAGTGTATTTTCTCTCACTTCAGCTCAAATAACGGCCGCCATTGATTTTAAGATTTTAAGAAAATGTGCGTCATTTTTATGTGGTCGCTTCAAATTTCTTGGCATTCTTTCCGTTGAAGCTTGCATTGATGTATGCTATAAAATATGTACTAATGGAGTACGCATTCGAGAAGTGCCCTCCGTGCTCCGTTTAGCATAGTTGGATTTGGACTCATGCTCCAATGTGTGTGCTTGATGCATGGTAGTATGCATTTTGAGAAACACCTATAGACACAGGCATGATCACACACCTAGACACATGCAAAGACATACTGTATATACATTCACTTCAGGAGCCATTAGGAGTGATTATCACTGATCATTTCTTCTGACTGAAAAGCAAGGGGGCAACTTTGTTTTAGGAAGTGGGGGGGGGGGCATAATTATTCTTATTAATTAGATTTTTTTTATCTAGCCGGACAAACACTCCAAACAGCCTACCCGACCGCACGGAGGGCGTCCGCATTGTCCTAAAGCACACCGTTGCCTTGTTTTGTATCACATTCCAATGATAAAACGGGGGGAGGGCAGAAATGCAATTTCAGAATGTGGGTGGACATGCCCACCCCTCCCCCCCCTCTGTCTAATTGTATGGCTCTGTCTAATTGTATGGCTCTGTCTAATTGTATGGCTCTGTGTAATTATATGGCTCTGTCTAATTGTATGGCTCTGTCTAATTGTATGGCTCTGTCTAATTGTATGTCTCTGTCTAATTGTATGGCTCTGTCTAATTATATGGCTCTGTCTAATTGTATGGCTCTGTCTAATTGTATGGCTCTGTCTAATTGTATGGCTCTGTCTAATTGTATGGCTCTGTCTAATTGTATGGCTCTGTCTAATTGTATGGCTCTGTCTAATTGTATGGCTCTGTCTAATTATATGGCTCTGTCTAATTATATGGCTCTGTCTAATTGTATGGCTCTGTCTAATTGTATGGCTCTGTCTAATTGTATGGCTCTGTCTAATTGTATGGCTCTGTCTAATTGTATGGCTCTGTCTAATTGTATGGCTCTGTGTAATTATATGGCTCTGTCTAATTGTATGGCTCTGTCTAATTGTATGGCTCTGTCTAATTGTATGTCTCTGTCTAATTGTATGGCTCTGTCTAATTATATGGCTCTGTCTAATTGTATGGCTCTGTCTAATTGTATGGCTCTGTCTAATTGTATGGCTCTGTCTAATTGTATGGCTCTGTCTAATTGTATGGCTCTGTCTAATTGTATGGCTCTGTCTAATTGTATGGCTCTGTCTAATTATATGGCTCTGTCTAATTATATGGCTCTGTCTAATTGTATGGCTCTGTCTAATTGTATGGCTCTGTCTAATTGTATGGCTCTGTCTAATTGTATGGCTCTGTCTAATTGTATGGCTCTGTCTAATTGTATGGCTCTGTCTAATTGTATGGCTCTGTCTAATTGTATGGCTCTGTCTAATTGTATGGCTCTGTCTAATTATATGGCTCTGTCTAATTGTATGGCTCTGTGTATTTATATGGCTCTGTGTATTTGTAATTGTGTGTGTGTGTGTATGTATTGCTCTTCTCTGGTACAAGTGTCTGAAGAGCTTCTCTACAAAAGGATCTCAAACCACAGAGATGGAGAGGAGGGACAGCAAGAGAGAGACTATCTTTGTCACTTTCTTTACTCCCTTTGTTTTCTCCTTCCTCTGTTCTCTCCTTCCTCTGTTCTCTCCTTCCTCTGTTCTCTCCTTCCTCTGTTCTCTCCTCCCTCTGTTCTCTCCTCCCTCTGTTCTCTCCTCCCTCTGTTCGCTCCTCCCTCTGTTCTCTCCTTCCTCTGTTCTCTCCTCCCTCTGTTCTCTCTTCCCTCTGTTCTTTCTCTACCTCTCTATCCCATGGGACATGAACAGTACCTGACAGTAACTGTTACCCAACAACGGTTTCCGTCACTAACAATAACTGCTGTCATTTTACTGTGTGAGGTGAACTCCAGTGTGCCAGTCATCATCATCATCTCACACACACACACACACACACACACACACACACACACACACACACACACACACACACACACACACACACACACACACACACACACACACACACACACACACACACACACACACACACACACACCACACACACACACAGACTGCTCTTGACCAACACAAAAACATCCTGTGACGCACTGCATTAGCATCGAATAGCCCCTGCGATATGCAACTTTTCAGGGAATTTAGGAACCAATATACACAGGCAGTTAGGAAAGCAAAGGCTAGCTTTTTGAAACAGAAATTTGCATCCTGTAGCACAAACTCCAAAAAGTTCTGGGACACTGTAAAGTCCATGGAGAATAAGAGCACCTCCTCCCAGCTGCCCACTGCACTGAGGACAGGAAACACTGTCACCACCGATTAATCCATGATAATTGATCATTTCAATAAGCATTTTTCTACGGCTGGCCATGCTTTCCACCTGGCTACCCCTATCCCAGTCAACAGCCATGCACCCCCCACAGCAACTTGCCCAAACCTCCCTCATTTCTCCTTCACCAAAATCCAGATAGCTGATGTTCTGAAAGAGTTGCAAAATCTGGACCACTACAAATCAGACTAGACAACCTGGACCCTCTCTTTCTAAAGTTATCCGTCATAATTGTTGCAACCCCTATTACTAGCCTGTTCAACCTCTCGTTCGTATCGTCTGACATCCCCAAAAATTGGATAGCTGCCGCTGTCATCCCCCTCTTCAAAGGGGGACACACCCTTAGACCCAAACTGTTACAGACCTATATCTATTCTAGCCTGCCTTTCTAAGGTCTTTGAAAGCCAAGTTAACAAACAGATCACCGACCATTTCGAATCCCACCGTACCTTCTCCACTATGCAATCTGGTTTCGAGCTGGTCATGGGTGCACCTCAGCCACGCTCAAGGTCCAAAACGATATCATAACCTGCATCGATAAAAGACAATAGTGTGAGACTTTAGTCAGACTCCCAAAATTCTATCAGCATATCGATTGTGCTACCAGGGCTGGCAAAACCATGGATCATTGTTATTCTAACTTCCGCAATGCATATAAGGCCCTCCCCTGCCCTCCTTTCGGAAAAGCTGACCACCACTCCATTTTGTTGCTCCCTGCCTATAGACAGAGACTTAAACAGGAAGCTCCCGCGCACAGGTCTGTTCAACGCTGGTCCGACCAATCTGATTCCATGCTTCAAGATTGCTTCGATCACGTGGACTGGGATATGTTCCGCATTGCGTCAAACAACAACATTGATGAATACGCTGATTCGGTGAGCGAGTTTATTAGCAAGTGCATCGGCGATGTCATTCCCACAACAACTATTACAACATTCCCAAACCAGAAACCGTGGATTGATGGCAGCATTCGCGCGAAACTGAATTGCTTTTAATCAGGGCAAGGTGACCGGAAACATGACCGAATACAAACAGTGTAGCTATTCCCTCCTCAAGGCAATCAAACAAGCTAAGCATCAGTATAGAGACAAAGTAGAGTCGCAATTCAACGGCTCAGTCACAAGAGGTATGTGGCAGGGTCTACAGTCAATCACGGATTACAAAAAGAAAATCAGCCCCGTCGCGGACCAGGATGTCTTGCTCCCAGACAGACTAAACAACTTCTCTGCTAGCTTTGAGGACAATACAGTGCCACTGACACGGCCCGCTACCAAAACCTGCAGACTCTCCTTCACTGCAGCCGATGTGAGTAAAACATTTAAACGTGTTCACCCTCGCAAGGCTGCAGGCCCAGACGGCATCCCAAGCCTCATCCTCAGAGCATGTGCAGACCAGCTGGCTGGTGTGTTTACGGACATATTCAATCAATCCTTATCCCAGTCTGCTGTTCCCACATGCTTCAAGAGGGCCACCATTGTTCCTGTTCCCAAGAAAGCTAAGGTAACTGAGCAAAACGACGACCGCCCCGTAGCACTCACTTCCGTCTACATGAAGTGCTTTGAGAGACTAGTCAAGGACCATATCACCTCCACCCTACCTGACACCCTAGACCCACTCCAAATTGCTTACCACCCCAAAAGGTCCACAGACGACGCAATCGCAACCACACTACACACTGCCCTAACCCATCTGGACAAGAGGAATACCTATGTGAGAATGCTGTTCATAGACTACAGCTCAGCATTTAACACCATAGTGCCTTCCAAACTCGTCAGTGGTAGGCTTGATTACCAACAACGACGAGACGGCCTACGGGGAGGAGGTGAGGGCCCTCGGAGTGTGGTGTCAGGAAAATAACCTCACAGCAGTGGGAGCACCCCCCTATCCACATCGACCGGACAGTAGTGGGAACACCCCCCTATCCACATCGACCGGACAGTAGTGGGAACACCCCCCTATCCACATCGACCGGACAGTAGTGGGAACACCCCCCTATCCACATCGACCGGACAGTAGTGGAGAGGGTAGTAAGTTTTAAGTTCCTTGGCGTACATATCACGCACAAACTGAATTGGTCCACCCACACAGACAGCGTGGTGAAGAAGGCGCAGCAGCGCCTCTTCAACCTCAGGAGGCTGAGGAAATTCGGCTTGTCACCAAAAGCACTCACAAACATTTACAGATGCACAATCGAGAGCATCCTGTCGGGCTGTATCACCGGCTAGTACGGCAACTGCTCCGCCCACAACCGTAAAGCTCTCCAGAGGGTAGTGAGGTCTGTACAACGCATCACCGGGGGGAAACTACCTGCTCTCCAGGACACCTACACCACCCGATGTCACAGGAAGGCCAAAAAGATCATCAAGGACAACAATCCACTGCCTGTTCACCCCGCTATCATCCAGAAGACGAGGTCAGTACAGGTGCATCAAAGCAGGGACCAAGAGACTGAAAAACAGCTTCTATCTCAAGGCCATCCGACTGTTAAACAGCCATCACTAACATTGAGTGGCTGCTGCCAACATACTGACTCAACTCCAGCCACTTTAATAATGGAAAAATTGATGTAAGAAATGTATCACTGGTCACTTTAAACAATACCACTTAATATAATGTTTACATACCCTACATTACTCATCTCATATGCATATCATGTACTCTATACCATCTACTGCATCTTGCCTATGCCGTTCTGTACCATCACTCATTCATATATTTTATGTACATATTCTTCATCCTTTTACACTTGTGTGTATACAGTAGTTGTTATGAAATTGTTAGGTTAGATTACTCGTTGTTTATTACTGCATGTGTAGGGTGACGTCTTTCGGATGGGAAGTTAAAAGGTTGTCCTGACTCTCTGTGGTCACTAAAGATCCCATGGCACTTATCATAAGAGTAGTGGTGTTAACCCTGGTGTCCTGGCTAAATTCCTAATCTGGCCCTCATACCATCATGGCCACCTAATCGTCCCCAACTTCTAATTGGCTCATTCATCTCCTCTCCCCTGTAACTATTCCCCAGGTTGTTGCTGTAAATGAGAATGTGTTCTCAGTCAACTTACCTAGTAAAATAAAGTGTTAAATTTTTTTTAAATAAAACACACACACACACACTTCAGTAGTAGACATCAGTCTGTTCTACAGTACATTAAACCAAACCCCAGTCTGTTCTGCAGTACATTAAACCAAACCCCGGTCTGTTCTGCAGTACCTTAAACCAAACCCCAGTCTGTTCTGCAGTACCTTAAACCAAACCCCAGTCTGTTCTGCAGTACCTTAAACCAAACCCCAGTCTGTTCTGCAGTACATTAAACCAAACCCCAGTCTGTTCTGCAGTACATTAAACCAAACCCCGGTCTGTTCTGCAGTACATGAAATCAAACCCCAGTCTGTTCTGCAGTACATTAAACCAAACCCCAGTTGCACTTCCAGGTGTTTCAACAGTCTCTCTGTGGGTTGTTGTTGTGTGGGGGTTATCTGATGATTAGAGAACCTACAGGAGCATGTCTGTAGACAGGTGGAGTCTACAGTCTCAGGGCAGATCATAACAGGCTTTGGATATGGAACACTGTTTATGTGGCTGTGAGATGGATATAGTTGTATTATATACCAACCTGCTCTGGGATGCCCAACAACAAAATAAGTTCTATAAAGGCTAGTTTATATGCTGGTAAGGCAGGCTGGAATACACATGCTGGTTATATGAGCACAGTCTATAACACATATCACCCCAGTGGATTGGGTGTCTCAGGGGTGTATGAGTTCATGTGTGTGTGACAGGGAGAGAGAGGGAGGGAAAGGGGGAGATATAATGATGGCGAGAGGAGGGGTAGGAAGGGCAGGTGCAGGGGGGGGCAGAAATCTGTAATCAAAGACAAGAAAGGATTGAGGGAGGAGTGTGGCGTTTTTTCCAAGAGCCTTTTCTTCTGCTGGCGGTGGCCTGTCTCTGAACGGATGCACTTTGACCTCGGCACCGTGCAGAGCAGCATGGGTAAGAATGCCTAGACGGCAGGAGTTGGCCATAAAGGCAGCTGTGTGTGTGTGTGTGTGTGTGTGTGTGTGTGTGTGTGTGTGTGTGTGTGTGTGTGTGTGTGTGTGTGTGTGTGTGTGTGTGTGTGTGTGTGTGTGTGTGCGTGCGTGCGTGCGTGCGTGCGTGCGTGCGTGCGTGCGTGTGTGCGTGCGTGTGTGTGTATGTGAGAGAGGGGGAGAGAGAACTTTACCAAACACACAGCTGTGGGTGCATTTATAAACCTTTTTACTCTCCTGCCTCTCCTCCCAGGAACAGGTGTGAGTGCTGGCGGGAGATGGAGAAAGAGTGAGGGGGAAGAGACACGCTTTCTCTTCTATCCCCCTCTCCTCAGGTCCTCCCCTCCCTATCAGAGCTCCTCTGGGTTTTGGACACTTCCCTTCCTCCCTTCTCCCTCTCTTTTTCCCTCTCTCCTCCTCAGTTTAAGCTATAGCAGGGAGGAATATAGGGAGGAATATAGGGAGGAATATAGGGAGGGAGGGAGGGAGGGAGGGAGGGAGGGAGGGAGGGAGGGAGGGAGGGAGGGAGGGAGGGAGGGAGGGAGGGAGGGAGGGAGGGAGGGAGGGAGGGAGGGAGGGAGGGACTGTCTATTCACTAACACAGCGCTTTTCATCACCTATCATTTATCCCTTCAACTCCTACACAAAGCTTTAATCTATACCATTATCACATTACTGATCATCATATTCACAATCAGCCTTTTATTTATAAACCATATCTCCCAAAGCCCTTGCCCCAATTATCCTACAATCTATCTGCTTATTAAATGACAAAATAGAAAATCTATGCTGCGACCTCTTCCTGTGCCCGGGTGCATCGATCCCTTAGCCGTGACTAATGAGAGCTGATATTTTGTTGTCAAACATGACCGCCTGGGCCTGCTTACTGTGTCAGACACAACAGCTTCACTGCACGGGAAGGATGTAGACATGGATGGATGGATGGAGGGACGACGGGCAGGGGGACGGACAAATGGATGAGTGGATGGACGGATGGACGGATGGACGGATGGATGAATGAATGGATGGATGGACGACGGACGGGTGGATGATGGGTGGATGGTTGAATAAATGGATAGATTCATATCATGTTTATGTACACAAGAAACATTGCCTTCTTTCTAGGATATTTTCTTTCTGTATGGCAGCCATGTTATCAGCAGCAGTAGTATGGTATCAGTCAGTGTGGTTTATTGTGGGTTATTATCATGCAGTACAGAGGAATAAAGAGCAGGACTGTCAGAGGGCATCTGTTGTTCCTGTTGTGTCACATAAACAGAACGGTCCCTCTGGACCCAGTTCCCCTGCTCTTCTAATGTGGAGAGAGAGATTGAAAGTGAGGAAGACAGGGGGAGAGAGAAAGGAAGAGAGAGAGAATGGGAGAAGTAGAGGGAGAGGAGAGAGAGGCAGAGGAGGAAGGAGATGGAGAAAGATAGAGACAGAGAAGTGGCCATGGAGGCGAGAAAGAGAAAAAAGAGAGGATGGAAGAGAGAGAGAGAGAGAGAGACAGAGAGAGAGAGAGAGAGAGAGAGAGAGAGAGACAAAGTGAGAGTGAGAAAGACATAGCGAGAGAGAGAGAGAGAAAGACATAGCGAGAGAGAGAGAGAGAGAGACAGAGTGAGAGAGACAGAGAGAGAGAGCGAGTTCATCTCATCCCAGGTTCAGGGCCCTGCCCAGTGTCTAATCCCTCTTCATCTCATCCCAGGTTCAGGGCCCTGCCCAGTGTCTAATCCCTCTTCATCCTAGCCCAGGTTCAGGGCCCTGCCAGTG
>NC_034188.2:79585142-79590142 GCF_002021735.2 Oncorhynchus kisutch | reverse complement strand
ACACACAGACACACGCACACACACACACACACACACACACACAGGACACACACACACACACACAGACACAGACACACACAGACACAGACACACACGACACCAGACACACACACACACACCACACAGACACACACACACACACACACAGACAGACATGCAAACACAGGACACACGCACACACAGACACACATGCAAACACATACACACGCACACGCACACAGCACAGACACACATGCAACACAGACACACCCACAGACACACGCACACCACACACACACACCACACACAGACACAATGCCAACACAGCACACCGCACACACACCCACACAGAACACACACACACACTGCACACAACATAGACACACTGCAAACCAGCACACGCAACACACAGCACACACAGACACACACACAACACAATGCACACGCACACACACAGACACACATGCAAAACAAGCCACATGCACACCACACACACAAACACGACACACACACACACGCACACGGCACACACACAGACACACATGCAAACACAGACACACGCAACAGACACACAACACACCACGCACAGACACACACACACACACAACACAGACACACACACATACGCACACGCACCCACACACAGACACACATGCAAACACAGACAACACACACACACCGACACCCACACCACACACACAAACACCACACACGCACACGTACACACACAGACACACATGCCAAACACCAGACACACGCACACTACACACACAAACACAGACACACCACACACACACGCACACGCACGCACACAGACACACATGCAAACACAGACACACACACACAGGCACACAGACACACAGACACACACACACGCACACACACAGACACACATGCAAACACAGACACACACACGCACACGCACACACACAGACACACTTGCAAACACAGACACACACACACACGCACACGCACACGCACACACACACAGACACACAGACACACAGACACACATTGCAAACACAGACACACACACGCACACGCACACACAGACACACAGACACACATGCAAACACAGACACACACACACACACATGCAAACACAGACACACACACGCACGTGCACACACACAGACACACACACACAGGTTAATTGCTCTGTCTCTGTGCAGGTGAGTGCCATCTGCGTGGAGAGTTTCAACGAGGCAGCGTACCGTCGTCTGCTAGAAGACCTGGACCGCCGCCAGGAGAGGAAGTATGTCATCGACCTGGAGCCTGAGAGACTGCAAAGCATTCTAGAACAGGTGAGTCTAATGAGAGACTGCAGAGCATTCCTAGAACACGGTGAGTCTGATGAGAGCTGCAGGAGCATTCTAGAACAGGTGAGTCTGATGAGAGACTGCAGAGCATTCTAGAACAGGTGAGTCTGAGAGACTGCAGAGCATTCTAGAACAGGTGTGAGTCTGATGAGAGACTGCAGAGCATTCTAGAACAGGTGAGTCTGAGAGACTGCAGAGCATTCGAGAACAGGTGAGTCTGATGAGAGACGGCAGAGCATTCTAGAACAGGTGAGTCTGATGAGAGACTGCAGAGCATTCTAGAACAGGTGAGTCTGATGAGAGCCTGCAGAGCATTCTAGAAACAGGTGAGTCTGAGAGACTGCAGAGCATTCTAGAACAGGTGAGTCTGATGAGAGACTGCAGAGCTCTTCTAGAACAAGGTGAGTCTGAGAGACTGCAGAGCATTCTAGAACAGGTGAGTCTGATTGAGAGACTGCAGAGCATTCGCTAGACAGGTGAGTCTGATGAGAGACTGCAGAGCATTCTCTAGAACAGGTGAGTCTGAGAGACTGCAGAGCATTCTAGAACAGGTGAGTCTGATGAGAGACTACAGAGCATTTCTAGAACAGGTGACTACAGAACTCAACATCCACACACCCTTACACACACACACAATCTCTCTCTCAGCCCTTGTGGTAGTTAGTTACTCCTCTCCTCCTCTCTTCACTGAACACATCTACTGACGGCCAGACTGTGACTCTAACAGTTGAGACAGGTGTGTCTGTCTGCCTCTTCTCTGCTGCTGTCATCTTTGACCCCAGCTCCAGGGTAATGTCCCCATGTGGTCAGCCATCTGTCACTACTTCCCTGTGCATGCATCATTTCCTCTTCTGGCCAGGTCCTCCCCTTTCTGTCTACTGGTCTGACAAATATGGGCAGACCACACACCAGCACTACAAGCACGGACACATGCACAAATACACACACAAACACACACCTGTGCAGTGGTCTGCCCAGGAACAGCAGGCTCAGTAGTATTATTGGCATGGATGGCATCGTCAGTCCGACAGAGATTGCTCTCTTCTCTCTCTCTCTCTCTCTCAATTTTTAAAGGGCTTTATGTCATGGGAAACATATGTTTACATTGCCAAAGCAAGTGAAATAGGATAATGAACAAAAGTGAAATAAATAATAAAAAAAATGTTTATCACAAAAGTTGTATTTACAATGGTATTTGTTATTCACTGGTTGCCCTTTTCTTGTGGCAACAGATCACAAATCTTGCTGCTGTGATGAACAACGGTGGTATTTCATCCAATAGATTATGGGGAGTTCTATCAAAATTGGATATTGTTTTCAAAATTCTTTGTGGGTCTGTGTAATTTGAGGGAAATATTTGTCTCTAATATGGTCATACATTTGGCAGGAGGTTCGGAAGTGCAGCTCAGTTTCCACCTCATGTTGTGGGCAGTGTGCACATAGCCTGTCTTCTCTTGAGAGCCAGGTCTGCCTACGGCGGCCTTTCTTAATAGCAAGGCTATGCTCACTGAGTCTGTACATGGTCAAGCTTCCTTAATTTGGGTCAGTCACAGTGGTCAGGTATTCTGCCACTGTGTACTCTTTGTTTAAGGCCAAATAGCATTCCAGTTTGCTCAGATATTTTGTTAATTCTTTCCAATGTGTTAAGTAATTCTCTCTCTCTCTCTCTCTCTCTCTCTCTCTCTCTCTCTCTCAGGATAGATATTTTGTTAATTCTTCCAATGTGTTAAGTAATCTCTCTCTCTCTCTCTCTCTCTCTCTCTCTCTCTCTCCTCTCTCTCTCTCTCTCTCTCTTCTCTCTCTCTCTCTCAGGATAGCCATTCATTTCTTCTCTTCCTCTCCCCCTCTCATCCACTTTTCGTCTCCCTCTTCTCCCTCTATTTTACTCTTCTCTTCCTCTCTTTCCAGGCTGTTAGTGTGGGGAAACATGTCAAAGGCTACCATTACATCTTGGCCAACCTGGTAAGTATGTGCGTGGCTTCTTAGTGCATCCCATAGTCTAAAGTGGTTTCATATCCTTGTCTGCTCCCCTTCTGCTCTCCTTCATCTCTGCTAACATGAACCAACTGAACAAGTGAAAACAAATACCCCTGTCCCCATCCACATTATATTTTTTAGATTGTGCAGATTAAAGAGAGGAGACGAGGAGGAAGGGAAGGTTGTGGTATGTACAGAGGGGTTCAGGCGGTGGCTGGTGGTTTAAAAAAAATGTGAGCCAGACAGACAGAACCATGCCTTTGTGAGGAGATGGTTTTTGAAGGCACTTCAGACAGGCATTCCCTTTCTTCTTTGTCCCCCACTCTCTCTCTCTCCTTCGCTCTCTCTCTCTAGCTTGGGAAAAGAAAGTCCATCCCTGTCTCAGAGCTTCCATGTTCAGGCAAAGCCAGGGTAATCTTCAAATGCAGTTGTGCCTAACAGCCCCTCCCTCCCTCCCTCTTCCTCCTCCACTGTCTCTCTCCATCCAGGTTTTTAAAGACATATCTCTAGAGAGGTTTATGCATGGTGGGGGCTAACATCACAGGGTTCCGTTGGTTGACTTCAGTAAGCCAATAGTCCTCAAACTGATGCAGCGCTGGAACAAAACTGGACCAGAGAGAGTACCCAGGCTCTGACATCCCACCCAAGGTACACACACACTCACACTGCTGCAGATGTTCTAGAATCATGTTGGAGAGAGAAACTATTTTCTTCTGTCACAGCTCTTTAGCCAATCACACTTTGACTCAGAGAAGCAGCAGGAACACAGACAGGTCCCACACCTCTCTCTCCCTTTCTCCAAATCAAAGGGCTTATTGGCATGGGAACCATATGTACATGGACAAGCCAGTGAAATAGACATTACAACAAAAGTGAAATAAACAATACAAATTAAGAGTAAGTGTATACTATGCACAGCTTTTCACGTCTCTCCAGAGATGTTCAATCGGGTTCAAGTCCNGGGAGGAATATAGGGAGGAGGGAGGAGGGAGGGAGGGAGGGAGGGAGGGAGGGAGGGAGGGAGGATGGGAGGGAGGGAGGGAGGGAGGAGGGAGGGAGGGAGGGAGGGAGGGAGGGAGGGACTGTCTATTCACTAACACAGCGCTTTTCATCACCTATCATTTATCCCTTCAACTCCTACACAAAGCCTTTAATCTATACCATTATCACATTACTGATCATCATATTCACAATCAGCCTTTTATTTATAAACCATATCTCCCAAAGCCCTTGCCCCAATTATCCTACAATCTATCTGCTTATTAAATGACAAAATAGAAAATCTATGCTGCGACCTCTTCCTGTGCCCGGGTGCATCGATCCCTTAGCCGTGACTAATGAGAGCTGATATTTTGTTGTCAAACATGACCGCCTGGGCCTGCTTACTGTGTCAGACACAACAGCTTCACTGCACGGGAAGGATGTAGACATGGATGGATGGATGGAGGGACGACGGGCAGGGGGACGGACAAATGGATGAGTGGATGGACGGATGGACGGATGGACGGATGGATGAATGAATGGATGGATGGACGACGGACGGGTGGATGATGGGTGGATGGTTGAATAAATGGATAGATTCATATCATGTTTATGTACACAAGAAACATTGCCTTCTTTCTAGGATATTTTCTTTCTGTATGGCAGCCATGTTATCAGCAGCAGTAGTATGGTATCAGTCAGTGTGGTTTATTGTGGGTTATTATCATGCAGTACAGAGGAATA
>NC_034188.2:79530142-79575142 GCF_002021735.2 Oncorhynchus kisutch | reverse complement strand
TCTCAGCCTTGTGGTAGTTAGTACTCCTCTCCTCCTCTCTTCACTGAACACATCTACTGACGGCCAGACTGTGACTCTAACAGTTGAGACAGGTGTGTCTGTCTGCCTCTTCTCTGCTGCTGTCATCTTTGACCCCAGCTCCAGGGTAATGTCCCATTGGTCAGCCATCTGTCACTACTTCCCTGTGCATGCATCATTTCCTCTTCTGGCCAGGTCTCCCTTTCTGTCTACTGGTCTGACAAATATGGGCAGACACACACCAGCAACTACAAGCACGGACACATGCACAAATACACACACAAACACACACCTGTGCAGTGGTCTGCCCAGGAACAGCAGGCTCAGTAGTATTGGCATGGATGGCATCGTCAGTCCGACAGAGATTGCTCTCTCTCTCTCTCTCTCTCTCTCTCAATTTTAAAGGGCTTTATTGTCATGGGAAACATATGTTTACATTGCCAAAGCAAGTGAAATAGATAATGAACAAAAGTGAAATAAATAATAAAAAAAATTGTTTATCACAAAAGTTGTATTTACAATGGTATTTGTTATTCACTGGTTGCCCTTTTCTTGTGGCAACAGATCACAAATCTTGCTGCTGTGATGACACACGGTGGTATTTCATCCAATAGATATGGGAGTTTATCAAAATTGGATATGTTTTCAAATTCTTTGTGGGTCTGTGTAATTTGAGGGAAATATTTGTCTCTAATATGGTCATACATTTGGCAGGAGGTTCGGAAGTGCAGCTCAGTTTCCACCTCATGTTGTGGGCAGTGTGCACATAGCCTGTCTTCTCTTGAGAGCCAGGTCTGCCTACGGCGGCCTTTCTTAATAGCAAGGCTATGCTCACTGAGTCTGTACATGGTCAAAGCTTTCCTTAATTTTGGGTCAGTCACAGTGGTCAGGTATTCTGCCACTGTGTACTCTTTGTTTAAGGCCAAATAGCATTCCAGTTTGCTCAGATATTTTGTTAATTCTTTCCAATGTGTTAAGTAATTCTCTCTCTCTCTCTCTCTCTCTCTCTCTCTCTCTCTCTCAGGATAGATATTTTGTTAATTCTTTCCAATGTGTTAAGTAATTCTCTCTCTCTCTCTCTCTCTCTCTCTCTCTCTCTCTCTCTCTCTCTCTCTCTCTCTCTCTCTCTCTCTCTCTCTCTCTCAGGATAGCCATTCAATTTCTTCTCTTCCTTTCTCCCCTCTCATCCACTTTCGTTCTCCCCTCTTCTCCTCCTCTATTTTACTCTTCTCTTCCTCTCTTTCTCCAGGCTGTTAGTGTGGGGAAACATGTCAAAGGCTACCATTACATCTTGGCCAACCTGGTAAGTATGTGCGTGGCTTCTTAGTGCATCCCAATAGTCTAAAGTGGTTTCATATCCTTGTCTGCTCCCCTTCTGCTCTCCTTCATCTCTGCTAACATGAACCAACTGAACAAGTGAAAACAAATACCCCTGTCCCCATCCACATTATATATTTTTTTAGATTAGTGCAGATTAAAGAGAGGAGACGAGGAGAAGAAGGGAAGGTTGTGGTATGTACAGAGGGGTTCAGGCAGGTGGCTGTGGTTTAAAAAAAAATGTGAGCCAGACAGACAGAACCATGCCTTTGTGAGGAGAATGGTTTGAAGGCACTTCAGACAGTGCATTCCCTTTCTCTCTTTGTCCCCCACTCTCTCTCTCTCCTTCGCTCTCTCTCTCTAGCTTGGGAAAAGAAGGTCCATCCCTGTCTCAGAGCTTCCATGTTCAGGCAAAGCCAGGGTAATCTTCAAATGCAGTTGTGCCTAACAGCCCTCCCTCCCTCCCTCCCTCCCTCCCTCCACTGTCTCTCTCCCATCCAGGGTTTTAAAGACATATCTCTAGAGAGGTTTATGCATGGTGGGGCTAACATCACAGGGTTCCAGTTGGTTGACTTCAGTAAGCCAATAGTCCTCAAACTGATGCAGCGCTGGAACAAACTGGACCAGAGAGAGTACCCAGGCTCTGACATCCCACCCAAGGTACACACACACTCACACTGCTGCAGATGGTTCTAGAATCATGTTGGAGAGAGAACTATTTTCTTCTGTCACAGCTCTTTAGCCAATCACACTTTGACTCAGAGAAGCAGCAGGAAACACAGACAGTGTCCCACACCTCTCTCTCCCTTTCTCCAAATCAAAGGGCTTTATTGGCATGGGAACCATATGTTACATGGACAAGCAAGTGAAATAGACATTAAACAAAAGTGAAATAAACAATACAAAATTAAGAGTAAGTGTTATACTATGCACAGCTATTTTCACGTCTCTCCAGAGATGTTCAATCGGGTTCAAGTCCAGGCTCTGGCTGGGCCACTCAAGGACATTCAGAGACTTGTCCCAAAACCACTCCTGCGTTGTCTTGAGTGTGTGCTTTGGGTCGTTGTCCTGTTGGAAGGTGAACCTTCACCCCAGTCGAGGTCCTGAGTGCTCTGAAGCAGGTTTTCATCAAGGACCTCTCTGTGCTTTGCTCCGTTCATCTTTGCCTCGATCCTGACTAGTCTCCCAGTCCCTGCCGCTGAAAAACATCCCTACAGCATGATGCTGCCACCACCGTGCTTCACCATAGGTATGGGGCTAGGTTTCCTCCAGACGTGACACTTGGCATTCAGGACAAAGAGTTCAGTCTTGGTTTCATCAGACCAAAGAATCTTGTTTCTCATGGTCTCAAATCAAATCAAATTGTATTTGTCACTTGGCACATACAACAGGTATAGGCCTTACAGTGAAATGCTTACTTACGAGCCCTTACGGGCCCTTAACTTGTTATGGCTGCAATCCCACTAACGGGATAAGTGTCATCAACAACCGCTGAATAGCATAGCGCTATATTCAATAAATATTACTACAAATATTTATATTCATGAAATCACAAGTGCAATATAGGAAAACACAGCTTAGCCTTTTGTTAATCCACCTGTCGTGTCAGATTTTGAAAATATGCTTTACAGCTAAAGCAATCCAAGCGTTTGTGTAAGTTTATCGATCGCACTACAAAACATTAAGTACACTTAGCATCAGGTCGCTTGGTCACGAAAATCAGAAAAGCAATCAAATTAATAGTTTACCTTTGATGATCTTCGGATGTTTTCACTCACGAGACTCCCAGTTACACAACAAATGTTCCTTTTGTTCCATAAAGATTATTTTTATATCCAAAATACCTCAGTTTATTTGGCACGTTATGTTCAGAAATCCACAGGAAAGAGCGGTCACGACAACACAGATGAAAATTCCAAAGAGTTTCCATAATGTCCACAGAAACATGTCAAACGTTTTTTATAATTGTTACGGCTTTCTTCCGTTGAAGGAGAGTCGGACCAAAATGCAGCGTGTAGATTGCGATCCATGTTTAATTAATGAAATGAATAAACACGACAAACACAAAAACAATAAACGGAACGTGTGAAAACCTATACAGCCTGTCTGGTGACAACTAACACAGAGACAGGAACAATCACCCACAAACACACCGTGAAACCCAGGCTACCTAAATATGGTTCCCAATCAGAGACAATGAGAATCACCTGACTCTGATTGAGAACCTCAGGCAGCCATAGACTATGCTAGACACCCCTACTCAGCCACAATCCCAATACCTACTAAAACCCCAAATACCACAACACAACACAAAAATAACCCCCATGTCACACCCTGGCCTGACCAAATAAATATATAAACACAAAATACTAAGTCCAGGGCGTGACAGAACCCCCCCCCCCCCAAGGTGCGGACTCCCGGCCGCACACTAAAACCCATAGGGGAGGGTCCGGGTGGGAGTCTGTCCATGGTGGCGGCTCCCCACTCCAACCAAGTCTTAGTCCACCTGTAACGCGTCCTTTGATTGGCGACCCTCGCCGCCGACCTAGGCCTAATAACCCTCACCAAGGACCCCACTGGACTGAGGGGCAGCTCGGGACTGAGGTAGAAGCTCGGGACTGAGGGGAAGCTCGGGACTGAGGGGTAGCTCGGGACTGAGGGGTAGCTCGGGACTGAGGGGTAGCTCGGGACTGAGGGGTAGCTCGGGACTGAGGGGTAGCTCAGCACTGAGGGGAAGCTCAGCACTGAGGGGAAGCTCAGCATAGAGGGGAAGCTCAGCATAGAGGGGAAGCTCAGCATAGAGGGGAAGCTCAGCATAGAGGGGAAGCTCAGCACTGAGGGGAAGCCCAGCACTGAGAGGAAGCCCAGTACTGAGAGGAAGCCCAGTACTGAGAGGAAACTCAGGCAGGTAGTAGGCTCTGGCAGATCCTGGCTAGCTGGTGGTTCTGGCAGATCCTGGCTGACTGGCGGATCCTGGCTAGCTGGTGGTTCTGGCAGATCCTGGCTGACTGGCGGATCCTGGCTGACTGGCGGATCTGGAAGATCATGGCTGACTGGCGGATCCTGGCTGACTGGCGGATCTGTAAGATGCTGGCTGACTGGTGGATCCTGGCTGACTGGCGGATCTGGCTGCTCCATGCAGACTGGCAGCTCTGGCTGCTCCATGCAGACTGTCGGCTCTGGCTGCTCCATGCAGACTGGCAGCTCTGGCTGCTCCATGCAGACTGGCAGCTCTGGCTGCTCCATGCAGACTGGCAGCTCTGGCTGCTCCATGCAGACTGGCAGCTCTGGCTGCTCCATGCAGACTGGCGGCTCTGGCTGCTCCATGCAGACTGGCGGCTCTGGCTGCTCCATGCAGACTGGCAGCTCTGGCTGCTCCATGCAGACTGGCAGCTCTGGCTGCTCCATGCAGACTGGCAGCTCTGGCTGCTCCATGCAG
Organism: Oncorhynchus kisutch; assembly: GCF_002021735.2. Taxonomy (NCBI): domain Eukaryota; kingdom Metazoa; phylum Chordata; class Actinopteri; order Salmoniformes; family Salmonidae; genus Oncorhynchus; species Oncorhynchus kisutch. The sequence goes on along the minus strand of NC_034188.2, from coordinate 79,570,368 downwards.
ATTGGCAGCTCTGGCTGCTCCATGCAGATTGGCAGCTCAGGCTGCTCCATGCAGACTGGCAGCTCTGGCTGCTCCATGCAGACTGGCAGCTCTGGCTGCTCCATGCAGACTGGCAGCTCTGGCTGCTCCATGCAGATTGGCAGCTCAGGCTGCTCCATGCAGATTGGCAGCTCAGGCTGCTCTGAACAGGCAGGAGACTCCAGCAGCGCTGTAGAGGAGGAAGGCTCTGGCAGCGCTGAACAGGCGGGAGGCTCCGGCAGCGCTGTAGAGGAGGAAGGCTCTGGCTGCGCTGAACAGGCGGGAGGCTCCGGCAACGCTGTAGAGGAGGAAGGCTCTGGCTGCGCTGAACAGGCGGGAGGCTCCGGCAGTGCTGTAGAGGAGGAAGGCTCTGGCAGCGCTAAACAGGCGGGAGACTCCGGCAGCGCTGGAGAGGAGGAAGACTCTGATAGCGCTAGATAGGCGGGAGACTCCGGCAGCGCTGTAGAGGAGGAAGGCTCTGGCTGCGCTGAACAGGCGGGAGACTCCGGCAGCGCTGGAGAGGAGGAAGGCTCTGGCAGCGCTAAACAGGCGGGAGACTCCGACAGCGCTGGAGAGGAGGAAGGCTCTGGCTGCGCTGAACAGGCGGGAGACTCCGACAGCGCTGGAGAGGAGAAAGGCTCTGGCTGCGCTGAACAGGCGAGGCACACTGAAGGCCTGGTGCGTGATGCTGGCACTGGTGGTACTGAACCGAGGACACGCACAGGAAGCCTGGTGCGGGGAGCTGCCACCGGAGAACTGGTGTGTGAAGGTGGCACAGGATGGACCGGACCGTGAAGGTGTACTGGAGAGCCTGAGAGGTGCGGGTGTGGTGGGTGATTCTGTTACGGCTTTCTTCCGTCGAAGGAGAGTCGGACCAAAATGCAGCGTGTAGATTGCGATCCATGTTTAATGAAATGAATAAACACGACAAAAACAATAAACGGAACGTGTGAAAACCTATACAGCCTGTCTGGTGACAACTAACACAGAGACAGGAACAATCACCCACAAACACACAGTGAAACCCAGGCTACCTAAATATGGTTCCCAATCAGAGACAACGAGAATAACCTGACTCTGATTGAGAACCTCAGGCAGCCATAGACTATGCTAGACACCCCTACTCAGCCACAATCCCAATACCTACTAAAACCCCAAATACCACAACACAACACAAAAATAACCCCCATGTCACACCCTGGCCTGACCAAATAAATATATAAACACAAAATACTAAGACCAGGGCGTGACAATGATCAATTCTCAGGTTGTTTTAAAATATACAATTGATAATATATCAACCGCAAATGTCTTTCACAGTAGGAGAGGGAAAAGCAATACCTATCCAAACTCTGATGAGTGAGCAAAACTTGATGCGATTTTATCGTTGGCTCATTTTTCAAAATAAAAGCCTGAAACTATGTTTGAAGACTGTTGACAACTTGAGGAAGCGATAGGAAAAGGAATCTGGTTCATATCCCTTTAAATCCAGCAAAGGGAGGCTATGGAACATGGCGTTTTCAAAATAGAAGGCAATTCCTGTTTTGATTTTCCTCAGGGTTTCGCCTGCAATATCACTTCTGTTATATATAACTCACAGACAATATTTTGACAGTTTTGGAAACTTTAGAGTGTTTTCTATCCAATACTAATAATAATATGCATATATTAGCAACTGAGACTGAGGAGCTGGCCGTTTACAATGGGCACCTTTTCATCCAAGCTACTCAATACGGCCCCTGCAGCCATAAAAAGTTAAACAACAATTCAGTTTTAAGAAAAATCACCCCAAAAAGTAACAGTTGAGAATAACAAATAATTAAAAAGCAGCAGAGAGTCTTTAAGTGCCTCTAAACGGGCTGTCATGTGCCTTTTACTGAGGAGTAGCTTCCGTCTGGCCACTCTACCATAAAGGCCTAAATGGTGAAGTGCTGCAGAGATGGTTGTCCTTCTGGAAAATTCACCCATGTCCACAGAGGAACTCTAGAGCTCTGTCAGAGTTACCATCAGGTTCTTGGTCACCTCCCTGACAAAGGCCCTTCTCCCCCGATTGTTCAGTTTGGCCGAGTGGCCAGCTCTGGAAGGGTCTTGGTGGTTCCAAACTTCTTCCATTTAAGAATAATGAAAGCCATTATGTTCTTGGGGACCTTCAATGCTGCAGATCTGTGCCTTGACACAATCCTGTCTCGGAGCTCTAAGGACAATTCCTTCCACCTCATGGCTTGGTGTTTGCTCTGACATGCACATCATCTGTGGGACCTTATATAGACAGGTGTGTGCCTTTCCAAATCATGTCCAATCAATTGAATTTACCACAGGTGGACTCCAATCAAGTTGTAGAAACATCTCAAGGATGTTCAATGGAAACAGGATGCATCTGAAGAAGAATTTCGAGTCTCATAGTAAAAGGTCTGAAAAGTTATATAAAAGAAGGTATTTCTGTTTATTATTTGTAATACATTTGCAAACATTTCTAAATACCTGTTTCTGCTTTGTCGTTGTGGGGTATTGTGTGTAGATTGATGAAGAACAAAATGTATTTAATCCATTTTATAATAAGGCTGTAAACTGGCAAAATGTGGAAAAAGGGGTCTGAATACTTTCTGAATGCACTGTATATGTTGAAGAGGGTGGGGTGCTCAAACTGCATCCCTGTCTCACCCCACGGCATGTGGAAATAAATGTGTGTATTACTTTGCCAATTTTAACTGCACACTTGTTGTTTGTATATTTGGAATTTATATTGTCTTATGTTTTTCTCCCAACACTGCTTTCCATCAATTTGAAAAGCAGACCGTCATGCCAAATTGAGTCAAACGCTTTTTGGAAATCATCAAACCATCAGAAGATTTTGCCTTTGTTTTGGTTGTTTGTTTGTCACTTAGGGTGTGCTGGATGAATATGTGGTTTGCCATATGGTAATTTGGTAAAAAGCCAATTTGACATTTGCTCAGTACATTGTTTTTACTGAGGAATTATATGAGTCTGCTGTTAGTGATAATGTAGAGGATTTCCCGAAGGTTGCTGTTGATGTATGTTGTATCCCACAGGAGTTATTGGGGTGACATTTTGGGGAAGATGCCAGAGCTGAGGATGATATTAAAGAGTCTAAGTATAGCCAATTGGAATTTGTGATCTGGATACCATCAACACCACATGCTTTTTGGGGTTGGAGGGTTTGTATTTTGTCCTGTAGTTCATTCAATATAATTGGAAAATCCAGTGGGTTCTGGTAGTCTTTAATAGGTGAGTCTAATATTTGTATTTGATCATTAATATGTTTTAGGTGTTTGTTCTTCATCTTCATTTTGGATAGATAACTCTTTGTGTTTGTTTAGTAAATTCCAATTTTCCAAGAAGCGGTTAGATTCTATGGATTCTTCAATTACATTAAGCTGATTTCTGATGTGCTTTCCATAGGGTATTTTTCTATATTGTTTTAGTCATTCTGTCACGTATACTCCCTCTCTGGGTTTTAGGTCACCAGACTGCTGATTATTACACACACCTCGTCACGCACACCTGTACTTATTGACACTCACCTGGACTCCATCACCTTCTTGATTACCTGCCCTATTTCTGTCACTGCCTTTGGTTCCTTCCCCAGGTGTATTGTTTCTGTTTCCTGTCTGTGTGCCGTTAGTGTTTCTTGTTTTGTATTATGTTCTGTTTATTTATGAAATATTCACTCCCTGAACTTGCTTTTTTTTTGATAGGGAAGCTATATGGTAAAATATGCTATTTAGATTTTCACCTTCAAGTTTACATTACGTTTACACCTTCAATCTCTCTCTCTCCATATCTCCATGGTTGTCCATCTCAGCATTAAGTATTCATCCAGCACGCTTTGCACTAAGATGCACTAGCCCTGCCCTAGGATGACTAGCCCTGCCCTAGGATGACTAGCCCTGCCCTAGGATGACTAGCCCTGCCCTAGGATGACTAGCCCTGCCCTAGTGTGCGAGTTCATTAGAACGTGCGTTGAAGATCTCGTTCCCATAGCAACGATTAAAACATTCCCAAACCAGAAACCGTGGATTGATGGCAGCATTCGTGTGAAACTGAAAGCGCGAACCACTGCTTTTAATCAGGGCAAGGTGTCCGGAAATATGACCGAATACAAACAGTGTAGCTATTCCCTCCTCAAGGCAATCAAACAAGCTAAGCGTCAGTATAGAGACAAAGTAGAATCTCAATTCAACGGCTCAGACACAAGAGGTATGTGGCAGGGTCTACAGTCAATCATGGATTACAAAAATAAAACCAGCCCCGTCACGGACCAGGATGTCTTGCTCCCAGGCAGACTAAAAAACTTTTTTGCCCGCTTTGAGGACAATACAGTGCCACTGACATGGCCTGCAACCAAAACATGCGGTCTCTCCTTCACTGCAGCCAAGGTGAGTAAAACATTTAAACGTGTTAACCCTCGCAAGGTTGCAGGCCCAGACGGCATCCCCAGCCGCGCCCTCAGAGCATGCGCAGACCAGCTGGCTGGTGTGTTTACGGACATATTCAATCAATCCCTATCCCAGTCTGCTGTTCCCACATGCTTCAAGAGGGCCACCATTGTTCCTGTTCCCAAGAAAGCTAAGGTAACTGAGCTAAACGACTACCGCCCCGTAGCACTCACTTCCGTCATCATGAAGTGCTTTGAGAGACTAGTCAAGGACCATATCACCTCCACCCTACCTGACACCCTAGACCCACTCCAATTTGCTTACCGCCCAAATAGGTCCACAGACGATGCAATCTCAACCACACTGCACACTGCCCTAACCCATCTGGACAAGAGGAATACCTATGTGAGAATGCTGTTCATCGACTACAGCTCGGCATTTAACACCATAGTACCCTCCAAGCTCGTCATCAAGCTCGAGACCCTGGGTCTCGACCCCGCCCTGTGCAACTGGGTACTAGACTTCCTGGCGGGCCGCACCCAGGTGGTGAGGGTAGGCAACAACATCTCCACCCCGCTGATCCTCAACACTGGGGCCCCACAAGGGTGCATTCTGAGCCCTCTCCTGTACTCCCTGTTCACCCACGACTGCGTGGCCACGCACGCCTCCAACTCAATCATCAAGTTTGCGGATGACACAACAGTGGTAGGCTTGATTACCAACAACGACGAGACGGCCTACAGGGAGGAGGTGAGGGCCCTTGGAGTGTGGTGTCAGGATAATAACCTCACACTCAACGTCAACAAAACTAAGGAGATGATTGTGGACTTCAGGAAACAGCAGAGGGAACACCCCCCTATCCACATCGATGGAACAGTAGTGGAGAGGGTAGCAAGTTTTAAGTTCCTCGGCATACACATCACAGATAAACTGAATTGGTCCACCCACACAGACAGCATCGTGAAGAAGGCACAGCAGCGCCTCTTCAACCTCAGGAGGCTGAAGAAATTCGGCTTGTCACCAAAAGCACTCACAAACTTCTACAGATGCACAATCGAGAGCATCCTGGCGGGCTGTATCACCGCCTGGTACGGCAACTGCTCCGCCCACAACCGTAAGGCTCTCCAGAGGGTAGTGAGGTCTGCACAACGCATCACCGGGGGCAAACTACCTGCCCTCCAGCACAACTATACCACCCGATGTTACAGGAAGGCCATAAAGATCATCAAGGACAACAACCACGCGAGCCACTGCCTGTTCACCCCGCTATCATCCAGAAGGCGAGGTCAGTACAGGTGCATCAAAGCTGGGACCGAGAGACTGAAAAACAGCTTCTATCTCAAGGCCATCAGTCTGTTAAACAGCCACCACTAACATTGAGTGGCTGCTTCCAACACACTTACTCCACTCCAGCCACTTTAATAATGGGAATTGATGGGAAATGATGTAAAATATATCACTAGCCACTTTAAACAATGCTACCTAATATAATGTTTACATACCCTACATTATTCATCTCATATGTATACGTATATTCTGTACTCGATACCATCTACTGTATCTTGCCTATGCCGCTCTGTACCATCACTCATTCATATATCTTTATGTACATATTCTTTATCCCCTTACACTTGTGTGTATAAGACAGTAGTTTTGGAATTGTTAGTTAGATTACTTGTCGGTTATTTCTGCATTGTCGGAACTAGAAGCACAAGCATTTCGCTACACTCGCATTAACATCTGCTAACCATGTGTATGTGACAAATAAAATGTGATTTGATTTGGATGACTAGCCCTGCCCTAGGATGACTAGCTCTGCCCTAGGATGACTAGCCCTGCCCTAGGATGACTAGCTCTTCCCTAGGATGACTAGCCCTGCCCTAGGATGACTAGCCCTGCCCTAGGATGACTAGCCCTGCCCTAGGATGACTAGCCCTGCCCTAGTATGATTAGCCCTGCCCTAGGATGACTAGCTCTGCCCTATGATGACTAGCCCTAGCCCTGCCCCAGGATGACTAGCGTTGCCCTAGGATGACTAGCCTTGCCCTAGGATGACTAGCTCTGCCCTAGGATGACTAGCCCTAACCTAGGATGACTAGCTCTGCCCTATGATGACTAGCTCTGCCCTAGGTCTACTAGCCCTGCCCCAGGATGACTAGCCCTGCCCTAGGATGACTAGCTCTGCCCTAGGATGACTGGCTCTGCTCTAGGATGACTAGGTCCGCCCTAGGATGACTAGGTCAGTGCCGTTTTTTAAATTAGGGAAGATGTTTTTTTTCATGAGCATGGCCTTATTTCTGTTACAGCATATTGGATGACTGTCATTCATATTCCATGTACCCAGTTCAATGTAACATAGATAGGTTTAGGCTACTACATGATACTCAAAATTCCCCTATACCCACCATGAGGTTGCTGCAACCTAGCTTATGAATGAAAGTTTATAACGTACAGTAAGTAGGTGAACACAGGTCGAGAGACACATTTGAGGTGACAGGCAGTGACACATGGACAGACAGTGACATTCAATACCGCCTTGCACACGCTTGCCTGCATCTAGCTGCTATAGGGTGTAATCATTAGACCAATGTAATACCATTAGTAATACCAAAAGCTTACATTGACATGGAAGAGTTCCAGTGTTGTGTTGGAAAGTCATAGCCAGCTGGCTAACATAGCATCGCTCTGAGCAGAGTGTTTCAGTAGGCTAAACTAGCTAGCTGCATTTGCTAGCTAAGTAAGTGAAACTGACAATATCTCTCTATTACTCTCTATTACTCTCTTGCTTCGTCATTTTGAAAGAAATGTATTTGTTCAAAACTGTTCAACTGTTGTCTTTCTCTCTCTTTGAGTCAACTACTCGCCACATTTTAAACACTGCAGTGCTAGCTAGCTGTAGCATATGCTTTCTGTACTATATTAATTCTCTGGTCCTTTGATTGGGTGGACAACATGTCAGTTCATGCTACAAGAGCTCTGATAGGCTGGAGCAGGGGCGTAGACAGATTTTTTTGGGGGGATAGGCCTAGAAAATTGTGGATATTCCTTTTTTCTACTTCATTTAATTTATTTTGCGACGTGTACCATATATTATTTCGTAATACAATAATTTTATACTAGTGCATAGCACTTGGAGCAACCTCGTTACATGTACAAATATTTACCTATCCCAGCATATTAAAATAAGACAGTAATTTTAGACCAGTTGCCAAATTGCCAACAACAAAAAACTCATCTTCAGACGCACTTTAATCTCAATGGGCAAACAAGCCTATATTTGATGTTACAATTTACACCATGGCAGGTACTATGGGTACTATGAAATGGTACCTTACCTTTATTAGACGTATCATAAGGCGTGACCTACATCACAAGGTGCAGACGGCGAGGCTTTGAGTTGAATACGGTGATGATTTCATCAAAATCCAATGGATCTCTCAGTTGACGCTCTAAAGACAGCAAACTGAAGTGGTTCAGCCAGCCGCTTGTCATTGATGTGCGAAGACTATTTTTTTAATCCTAGTTGTTGTTGAGAAAAGTCTCTCCACGCTGCATGATGTCATTGGAAGTGTGACAATGATCCTTAAAAGAATGTTTATATTAGGGAAAATATCATCAGGGCAACTGTCAAGTACACTCATTATGGAGGAAAAGTCACTCTTTCCCATGATCATTTTGCAACTCTGCTGAATAAAAACAGTGAATTCAGCATCCTCAATTGACATTGCATAATGGTCGCATGTGGTCTTCAGCTGCTCTTTAAGGCCGCAGGTTTGGGATTCTTTGGAAAAGGAGGCTGCCGCTTGCATGATCCCGTATGTGTCTTCTTGAAATTCTGAGTTCAACACAGTAATCTGTCTGTCTAGAATATTGTTGCAAAGTTGCCTCAGGTCACTGTCACTCTTTATGCTGGATGTTTTCCAGTGAAGTTTTTTACAGGCAGTTTTCGCTGTCGTGATGTCCTCACATCCCAATTACTAATATCATGATTAATCATCATCTCTTTAGTTAGCTTGAGAACTTTATCAAAGTCTCCGCTGAGTTCTCTGAATGTAGAAAAGCTGCTTTTGAGGATTTCAATTAAACCAATACCGTCCATCACAGATAATGTAGAGCTTTGTAATCCCTTCGTAGCAAAATCACTAGTGTCAAACAATTTACTAAATGGGACTAACAGGAATAAAAATGTATTGTTCTGGATTTGTTGTAAGAGGGCATCGGCTTCTAATTTGGTTTGTCCACAAGCCTCTGGAAACTCTGCAAGAACCTCTAAAATGACATCTAGCAGTAACAGCACTTTACTCACAGACCCTGATTTTTAACTCCAATGTATATCCGTGGATCTTTCTAGCTCGACACACGGTCTATTGGGATGCAACTCTTTCTGTACTTCATGAATGGAGCATGTCTTTGGGATCCACTCATAAATGTGTGCAGCTGGTCAAAGAAAGTACTGACGTCCCGACACAGCTTGCTTAAATGTTTGCTTTAGTAGGACATGTACCCCTCCTCTGTTCCCTGACATGACTGAAGCGCCATCGAAACAAAAACCCACACAGAGTGGGATCCAACTCCAGGGGTTGCAACACGGACAAATCAGCGGTTTCCATAAACCCAACAGCTCTTTCTTTAATAATTTCAGCATGAATGTATCGGATGCACACAGCAAGAATTTCTAGTTTAGATTGATCTTTATATTCATCTGCTAGTGTGGCAGAATACTTGGAAGGCTCAGAATGAACTTAATCTTTTATTCTCCACAGTAACAATGATGCTGCAACTCGTTCTGAATTTCGGGGCTCAGAAGCGTGGCATTGCGAGGTAGCTCATTAAGCCTGTTTTGTATTTCTGAGTCATACTTTGACATGAAATTGAAGATTTCAAAAATGGTTACCTTTCTTGATTGCCTTTTCGGTTTCTCTATGCCCTCTGAGTGGAATATCCTGCTTTGCACACCTTTAACATGTGTACGGTTTCTTTCTATAAAATCCATGTTTGCATCACCATGTATTTGGTTCAACACAGTCCCACGACCTCTAGGCATCACCATGAATTTGGTTCAACACAGTCCCACGACTTCTAGGCATCACCATGTATTTGGTTCAACACAGTCCCACGACTTCTAGGCATCACCATGTATTTGGTTCAACACTTGACTTGACTTCTAGGCTCATGGGTCGCCTTGTAGGATTCACATTTTGCAAGGACATTAGAATTACATTTGCTATTCCTGTGTTTGCAGAGTTTTCAGTTTTTAAATCCATCTCGTATAAATCTGAATTTGACATTTGCCCCAGGAAAGTGCCTACAAAACGTACAACCATTTTGCTTTACTATACTCAATCCACACGAACTGGTCATACCACCTTGAAGAGAAGCAGCGTGATTTGCCATTTATTATACTTGAAGGGAACCTTGCTAGCTTTGGTTGACAGGTGGACCTACTGCAGGGTCACCCCCACCCGCAGCATCAAGAAGGAGAGGAGACATCAAGAAGGAGAGGAGACGGTGGGGTAGGCAAGCATGCCTGGCTCAACGTGGCATTGGCTGTTGTGATGGCAATTGCGATTATTTCTATCCTGACCCCACCTGTTAATGTCTTATTCTTTCTGGAACACACTTCTTTGCCTCAGACGTCTTTTTTTTTTAAACCTAGCGATCAACATTTGGTTTGCCAATGTTAGAACTACTAAATTACCTTGGCTGGTGAGTCAATTCCAGTAAACTAGCGTGGTAGAGCTTGCTAACCTATGAGCTACAAAGTTTAGCCACGTGACATTGCCAGGTTGTTGAGGTAAACCCCTGTATGATTTTTAAAAAATGTAACAAATAGTCGGAAGCCAACTTGATAATAAAATGACCCATAGAAAATACTTCTCAAATGCGGTTCTTTTAAAAATGTAATAAAATATTACACAATTCATATTTGATCATTTCTGGGGTATTTTTGAGGTAGGCCTGAGATCAAACTAGGTAGGCCAAGGCTACGCCACTGGGCTGGAGGACGTCTTCCGGAAGTTGTCATAATTACTGTGTAAGTCTATGGAAGGTGGTGAGGCTCATGAGCCTCCGAGTTTTCTATTGAAGTCAATTATTGGAGACACCTTTCAAGACCAAAATAACAAACATTTCTCTGTCCAGTCAGAGGGATACAGATGTGTACTTCATTAGTGAATGACAAGGCCCTTTCCGTACAATTAAATGGGAAGCTTTATGTATCATCATCAATCACAATCAATTAGAATGTTAGAACTAAGGACAGGTTGTGTTTTATTAATACCTGTCAAAGAGTATTAAGACTTCCAGGGTCACAGAAGAACAAGCATGTCAGTTCTCAAAGAAAGCCCTGAGAAAATATCAAGAGAAGATCGTCAAAACGGCATGGTATATAACCAACCCCAACACACAGAGTGAGAAAGGAAAGGAAGACATGTCAGAGTGACACTGACCTGATGTGAAGTGCGTCCCCTGAGTTTATCATCCCCTCATCCTTCCTCTCCTCCTCTTCTCTTCTCCTCCTCAGTTTGGTCTCTGTCACGATGTGAATGTTTCCTGCTGTGGCTTTGACTACCTCTGTAGCAGTGTGCGTGCGCGTGTGTGTGTGTGTGTTGTGAGGTCTCCCTGCTGTGTGTGTGAATACCTCCATAGTGCTGTGTCTTACCTGTTACAGAGCTGTCAGTCAGATAAGCCTCCTCCGAAGACCTCCTCATCTCTCAAATCATGATCTTACTGCCGCAGATGGGTCTCATGGGGATCCATTCATTCACATAGATGGGACTTATTTTGTACATAACTAATCCAGTGTTTTGTCAAGAGAGGAACCCATAGCATGAAACAGGCATTTCCTGATTCCTAAAACAGGCATCATTATGTCTGTTAAAGGCTCTACGCTGTTGATGTAAAATCATCTAATATACTCTTTCTCCCTCCTCTTCCTCTCTCCTCTCTCCCCAGTACACCTCGTCTCTGACATATGATGGGGTGTTGGTGATGGCCGAGGCCTTCAGGAACCTGCGTCGTCAGAAGATAGACATCTCCCGTAGAGGAAATGCTGGAGACTGTCTGGCCAACCCAGCTGCTCCCTGGAACCAGGGCATAGACATGGAACGCACACTCAAACAGGTATTCTTTGGTCCTTTGTGTTCCTTATTGTTCTTTGTTCTGACCTGTGTTCTCTGTTGTCCTGTCTCCAGGTGCGTATCCAGGGTCTAACAGGTAACATCCAGTTTGACCACTACGGCCGCAGAGTCAACTACACCATGGACATGTTTGAACTGAAGAGCAACGGACCACAACGGGTAGGAATAGACACACAGGCATGTCGGAGATATTATTTGGGCTTTATGAAAATGCAGTTTTGTCTACTTTTCACCTCCCCCTTTCCTCTCTCAGATTGGCTACTGGAACGACATTGACAAACTGGTTCTGGTCCAGAATGAGGTGCTGTTGTCTAACGACAGCACAAACATTGAGAACAGGACAGTCGTCGTGACAACTATAATGGTAATGTACTCCTCTGCCTCCTCTCCTTTCCTCAATCACACAGAAGATACATCCCAACAGTCTAAAACGGCTTCCTAATTTAATTTTTTTAGGCAAGTCCTCAACTCCTGTCCTCAACTCCTGTCCATCTGTACTGATATTAAACAACTTGAAAGGTGGAAAGTCAATGTTCTGTAGGAATCGACTACGCTGTTTTCTCAAATCAGTACAGATGCACCCACTGTTGAGATGCACCCACATTGAATTAGAGAGCAGAGGGCCTCTTGTGGTCAGAGCTGGTAGTGACACCAGTGTGTATCTCAGTGTCCCTAAGGGTATTGTAGCAGTACCAGGTCATAGTGAGGGAAGAGAGAGTAGGGGACTGTAAGAGAGGAATCAGACTTGTCACTGGCAGGTTGTCTTTATATTGATTTGGTTTTCGTTGACGTCATCTGTCAAGTGTGAAAGAGAGAGGAGTTTTAGTCCTTTTACCTTTTCTCATGTCTGTCCGCCTTCTCTCTATGGACGTCACTCTTTCCCTCTTTCTCTCTCTCTCTCCCTCCCTCCCCTTCTACCTCTCTCTCTCTCCCTCCCTCCCCTTCTACCGCTTTCTCTCTCTCCCTCTCTCCCCTTCTACCTCTTTCTCTCTCTCCCTCTCTCCCCTTCTACCGCTTTCTCTCTCTCCCTCTCTCCCCTTCTACCTCTTTCTCTCTCTCCCTCTCTCCCCTTCTACCTCTTTCTCTCTCTCCCTCTCGCCCCTTCTACCTCTTTCTCTCTCTCCCTCTCTCCCCTTCTACCTCCCTCTCTCTCCCTCCCTCCCCTTCTACCGCTTTCTCTCTCCCTCCCTCCCCTTCTACCTCTTTCTCTCTCTCCCTCCCTCCCCTTCTACCTCTTTCTCTCTCTTCCTCCCACTCCCTCTTTCTTTCTTTCCCTCCCACCCTCCCCCTCTTTCTCCCTCTCTCCCTACCTCTCCCTCTCTCTTCCTCCCTCCCCCTCGATATTTTCCTCCCTCTTAATTTTTCTCCCTCCCTCCCTCCCTCCCTCTCCCTCTCTCTCCCACCCTCTCTCTCCTTCCCTCCCCCACTCCCTCCTTCTCTCTCTGGATGATCTATGTCCCTGTCAGATGGCCATGGCTAATGTTACCTCAGCCACCTCCTCCTCTTTACAGCCACTGACGAGGAAGCCTCTGCTACGACACTGAAGACTTACAGTACAGACAGAAACACAGACAGACGGGAGATGGACTCACAGAAGGACTCACACTGACAGACAGAGCCACTGAGACTCTAGCTCTCTATCGCTCTGTAATTATATAGCAGCGGCATTGAGAGAAGAGGAATCACACAGATGAAGATACCTATCTATCTATCTATCTATCTATCTATCTATCTATCTATCTATCTATCTATCTATCTATCCATCTATCCATCTATCCATCTATCTATCTATCTGTCTGTAATTCTGCTTTGTCATGACTTGACTTTTTCTTCTCTGTGAACTGGGGGAACTGTAGACAACAAAAAACAGTTTTAATATTTTGTTCAGGGAATTAGAATGGAATTGTGTCCCAAAATGCTGAGAAAAAGACTCACACGGATCAGACAGGGGCCAGTTGTATAGAAACACACACAGATCAGACAGGGGCCAGTTGTATAGAAACACACACAGATCAGACAGGGGCCAGTTGTACAGAAACACACACAGATCAGACAGGGGCCAGTTGTACAGAAACACACACAGATCAGACAGGGGCCAGTTGTATAGAAACACACACAGATCAGACAGGGGCCAGTTGTACAGAAACACACACACAGATCAGACAGGGGCCAGTTGTACAGAAACACACACAGATCAGACAGGGGCCAGTTGTACAGAAACACACACAGATCAGACAGGGGCCAGTTGTATAGAAACACACACAGATCAGACAGGGGCCAGTTGTACAGAAACACACACAGATCAGACAGGGGCCAGTTGTACAGAAACACACACAGATCAGACAGGGGCCAGTCGTACAGAAACACACACAGATCAGACAGGGGCCAGTTGTATAGAAACACACACAGATCAGACAGGGGCCAGTTGTACAGAAACACACACAGATCAGACAGGGGCCAGTTGTACAGAAACACACACACAGATCAGACAGGGGCCAGTCGTATAGAAACACACACAGATCAGACAGGGGCCAGTCGTATAGAAACACACCCACACAGAGTGCATATATACTGTCACACACACACATTCAAACACTGCGTACTGTCTCACAGATGCATACACAAACACAAACCCAACACACTGACATAATCACAGTCTCAAACAAACACACCCTGACAGTCACAAAAACACAATCTCAAAGTGTGGCTGTATTTAATATTCCATCACCATGACGACGTGCCTGTTAGCCACCTCACTGCTGAGAGTCATCACATGTCCTCACGCCGCCTGCAGATAGCAGCTCTAGTCATTCTGTTTCTATGGTGTTCTCTGAAGACTGCATCAGGGACTGTGCATTGACACAGCGAGAGGCTGCTGTTACTTCATGGTCTCCCATCCATCTACATTGTTCTATTCTACAGTGGCTTGCGAAAGTATTCACCCCCTTGGCATTTTTCCTATTTTTTTGCCTGGCAAAACTGCTCCAGCTCCTTCAAGTTGGACAGGTTCCGCTGGTGTACAACAATCTTTAAGTCATACCACAGATTCTCAATTGGATTGAGGTCTGGGCTTTGAATAGGCCATTCCAAGGCATTTAAATGTTTCCCCTTAAATCACTTAGCAAAATGCTTAGGGTCATTGTCCTGCTGAAAGGTGAACCACCGTCCCAGTCTCCGGTTTCCCTCAAGAATTTCCCTGTATTTAGTGCCATCCATCATTCCTTCAATTCTGACCAGTTTCCCAGTCCCTGCCGATGAAAAACATCCCCACAGCATGATGCTGCCACCACCACGCTTCATGGTGGGGATGTTGTTCTCGGGGTGATGAGAGGTGTTGTGTTTGCGCCAGACATAGTGTTTTGCTTGATGGCCAAAGAGCTCAATACTAGTCTCATTTGACCAGAGTACCATCTTCCATAAGTTTGAGGAGTCTCCCACGTGCCTTTTGGCGAACACCAAACGTGTTTGCTTATTTTTTTCTTCAAGTAATGTCTTTTTTCTGGCCACTCTTCCATAAAGCCCAGCTCTGTGGAGTGTATGGCTTAAAGTGGTCCTATGGACAGATACTCAAATCTCCACTGTGGAGCTTTCCAGCTCCTTCAGAGTTTCTTTGGTCTCTTTGTTGCCTCCGTCCGTGAGTTTTTGTGGGTGGCCCTCTCTTGGCAGGTTTGTTTTCTTTCCGTTTTTTAATAATGGATTTAACTTCTTGGTGCACCCATCCCGTTACCGGGATCATTTTCAGCAATATCCGCTGAATTGCGGAGCGCAAAATTCAAATTCAATTACAAAAAAGATGTAATTTTCATGAAATCACAAGTGCAATATAGCAAAACACAGCTTAGCTTGTTGTTAATCCACCTGGCGTGTCACATTTCAATGAAGCTTTTCGGCGAAAGCATACCAAGCGTTAATGTAAGAACATCTCTCTCAGTAGACAAAATATTACAAACAGCTAGCAGCCAAGTAGATTGGTCACGAATGTCAGAAAAGCAATAAATTAAATCGCTTACCTTTGATGATCTTCGGATATTTGCACTCACGAGACTCCCAGTTACACAATAAATGTTCCTTTTGTTCCATAAAGATTATTTTTATATCCAAAATACCTCCATTTGTTTGGCGCATTATGTTCAGAAATCCACAGCCTCGAGCGGTCACGACATCGCAGACGAAAATTCCAAATAGTATTCGAAATGGTCGTAGAAACATGTCAAACGTTTTTTATAATCAATCCTCAGGTTGTTTTTACAATATATAATTGATAATATGTCAACCAGAATGTAGCTTCTTCCATAGGAGAGAGAGAGAAAATTGCTGTTGCGCATTAAAAACTCTGCTGGCACCCAGCCATCCACTGACGCGATTGGTTCTTTCTCGCTCATTTTTCAAAATAAAAGCCTGAAACTTTGTCTAAAGACTGTTCACACCTTGGGGAAGCCATAGGAAAAAGGAATATGGTTGATATTCCTTTAAATGGAGGCAACGCATCCAATGAAACAGAGAGGTTTCAGGAAAAACAGCACTTCCTTGTTGGATTTTCCTCAGGTTTTCGCCTGCAATATCAGTTCTGTTATACTCACAGACAAAATTTTGACAGTTTTGGAAACTTTAGAGTTTTCTATCCTAATGTCACATTCGGACCTTTATTTCCTTTGTTTTGTCATTATTTAGTATGGTCAGGGCGTGAGTTGGGGTGAGCAGTCTATGTTTGTTTTTCTATGATTTTGGGGATGTCTATGTTTCGTCCTAGTATGGTTCTCAATCAGAGGCAGGTGTCATTAGTTGTCTCTGATTGAGAATCATACTTAGGTAGCCTTGGTTTCACTGTTTGTTTGTGGGTGATTGTCTATGTTAGTTGCTTGTGTCAGCATAGTTCTTATGATAGCTTCACGGTCGTTATTGGTTTATTGTTTTTGTACAGTTTACTTTGTGTTTTTTTTGTCATCTTTTAAATGATGCATTCACACCACGCTGCGCTTTGGTCCGCTTCTTACGACGATCGTGACACCTAATCTGACAATTATATGCATATTCTATTTTCTGGGCCTGGGAAATAGGCAGTTTCAAATGGGTACGTTTTTTAGCCAAACACAAAAATACTGCCTCCTACACTCAAGAAGCTAATGGTGCTCCGTGGGATGTTCAAAGCTTCTGACATTTTTATACAACCCAACCCTGATCTGTACTTCTCCACAACTTTGTCCCTGACCTGTTTGGAGAGCTCCTTGGTCTTGATGGTGCCACTTGCTTGATGGTGCCCCTTGCTTAGTGGTGTTGCAGACTCTGGGGCCTTTCAGAACAGGTGTATATATACGGAGATCATGTGACAGATCATGTGACACTTAGATTGCATTATTAGATTAGACAGTTAGATTGAAATTATTTAACTAATTATGTGACTTGTGAAGGTAATTGGTTGCACCAGATCTTATTTAGGGTCTTCATATGGGGTGAATACATGTGCACGCACCACTTTTGCATTTCTTATTTTTGTAGAATGTATTTTTTCAGTTTCACTTCACCAAGTTGGAGTATTTTGTGTATGTCCGTTACATGAAATCCAAATAAAAATCCATTTCAATTACAGGTTGTAATGCATCAAAATAGGAAAAACGCCAAGGGGGATGAATACTTTTGCAAGGAACTGTAGATGCATCTGCAGCTAGTCTGTTGTCCCTGATGTTGAAGTTTCAGGAACTCTGGTTAACGTATTATGTTGTACTGGATATTGTATTGGCTGGCTGCATAATTAAGCTCAGGGTTGCGCTCAGTTCCATTTTTAATTCTGGCCAATTCATAAAGTAAATCAAATTCCAATTCTACATTTTTCTAATTGAAATTGGAATTTCAGTGTACCTCCTGAATTGAAATGGAATTGGCCCCAACCCTGATTAGGAGCTCTCTCTCTTTCTGGATTCTCTGCTGATGTTCCACTGTTTCATGTCTTATCTACCTGAACCCTTCACCACTAAAGCTTCTCTTCTCTCTCTCTCTCTCTCTCTCTCTCTCTCTCTCTCAGCCCTGTCGTTCCACTCTCTCTCTTCTCTCCATAAAACCACCCTCTCTCTTGCCATCTCTACACTCTCTCAGCCCTGTCATTCCCCCCTCCTTTCCTCTCTCCCTCTTCCCACATCCTCAGGTAAGACATCTGACAAGGTGTTCAGCATCAGAGAAAAACTTCACTTGCCCAATATCCCTCCATGCACCTGCACCGAGACTAAACACACCGCAATAACACACACATAAACACACTGTGACAAAAGAGTCTGCGACAAACTGATAACAAAACTATAAGGGGTTTAAACATGAAATAATCCACTGTTGGCAAAACCCCAAGCGGTTTGTGTGTTTGTGTGTGTGTATACTATCACTGCTAAACACTCTACAAAGTCACCTATTCTGATGTCAAACTGTTGCCCTTTTAATATGCTAATATTTTCAGAAAAGTGAGGCAGGGTTAAGAAGAGACTTATCCAAAGTCATAAGTAGACCAAAATCAAGCTGAGCCCATGTTCTATCTACACCATCTGTTCTCTAGATCCTCATATACAGTACAGTACAGTACAGTACAGTACGTCAGAATTCAATTTTAAGATCGGCAATTTTGTACCATCTAATAAAATGGAATAACATGTTCACAACAGATGGCGTGGAATATGAACTCATCTCGAGTTTAGATTGTTGATGAGATATGATTTTGGTGTTGTCTATGCCCTTAGACCTACAGTTGAAGTCGGAATTTACATACACCTTAGCCAAATATATTTAAACTCAGTTTTTCACAATTCCTGACATTTAATTAATCTGAGTAAAAATTCCCAGTCTTAGGTCAGTTAGGATCAACACTTTATTTTAAGAATGTGAAATGTCAGAATAATAGTAGAGAGAATGATTTATTTCAGGGTTTTTTTCCCATCAAATTCCCAGTGGGTCAGTAGTTTACATACACTCAATTAGTATTTGCTAGCATTGCCTTTAAATGGTTTAACTTGGGTAAAATGTTTCAGGTAGCTTTCCACAAGCTTCCCACAATAATTTGGGTGAATATTGGCCCAGTCCTCCTGACAGAGCTGGTGTAACTGAGTCAGGCTTGTAGGCCTCTTTGCTCGCACACACTTTTTCAGTTCTGCTCACAAATTCTCTACAGGACATGAAGCTGCCACCTCCGTGCTTCACGGTTGGGATGTGGTTCTTTGGCTTGCAAGCCTCCACCTTTTTCCTCCAAACATTTCAATGGTCATTATGGCCAAACAGTTCTATTTTTGTTTCATCAGACCAGAGGACATTTCTCCAAAAAGAAAAAAAATACGATCTTTGTCCCCATGTGCAGTTGCAAGCCATGGTCTGGCTTTTGTTATGGCGGTTTTGGAAGAGTGGCTTCTTCTTTGCTAAGCGGCTTTTCAGGTTATGTCGATATAGGACTCGTTTTACTGTGGATTTAAATACTTTTGAATCTGTTTCCTCCAGCATCTTCACAAGGTCTTTTGCTGTTGTTCTGGGATTGATTTGCACTTTTCGCACCAAAGTACGTTAATCTCTAGGAGACAGAACGCGTCTCCTTCCTGAGAGGTATGATGGCTGTGTGGTCCCATGGTGTTTATACTTATGTACTATTGTTTGTACAGATGAACGTGGTACCTTCAGGCATTTGGAAATTGCTCCCAAGGATGAAGCAGACTTGTGGAGGTCTACAATAATTTTTCTGAGGTCTTGGCTGATTTCTTGTGATTTTCCCATGATGTCAAGCAAAGTGGCACTGGGTTTGAAGGTAGACCTTGAAATACATCCACAGGTTCACCTCCAATTGACTCAAATTATGTCAATTAGCCCATCAGAAGCTTCTAAAGCCGTAACATCATTTTCTGGAGTTGTCCAAGCTGTTTAAAAGCACAGTCAACTTAGTGTATGTAAACTTCTGACACACTGGAATTGTGATACAGTGAGTTATAAGTGAAATAATCTGTCTGTATACAATTGTTGGGAAAATGCACAAAGTAGATGTCCTAACCGACCCGCCAAAACTATAGTTTGTTAACAAGAAATTTGTGGAATGGGTTGAAAAATTAGTTTTAATAACTCCAACCTAAGTGTATGTAAACTTCCGACTTCAACTGTAAGTCTGACGGTTGGAGCAGCACTGCTATGTTTGGGAGAATCTCTGATTGAGTTTGTGACTTCATTAAGAGTGATTCATGTTGAGTTATTGTAGAGAGAGAGAGATCTCAGGGGGCTGCTGATGTGTGTATGATAACGAGGTTTAGAAAAAGACATCTGCTTTGATGCTTGGACAACATGTACATGTGACAAGATTCTGCTTTAAGATAATGGAAATTCTATTGATGTTTAGATACTTGATTAATGCAAGTATATTCCTGTAAGGCTTGAGATCCATGTGAGTAAATCTGATATTCACACAACCCATTTACATTGAGTTACAGTATACACACCTCAAGTTAGGACATAGTCCAATATGCCATAAGAGTTGGATCTTTTGTGATATCATTCTAGACCAATGGTATGTGACAGATACAACTACTGTAATATTATTATAGATATGGCATGTACATTAACTGATACAACGTCAACGTGTAACTGATGCAACGTCAACGTGTGACTGATACAACGTCAACGTGTGACTGATGCAACGTCAACATGTGACTGATACAACGTCAACATGTGACTGATGCAACGTCAACATGTGACTGATACAACGTCAACATGTGACTGATACAACGTCAACGTGTAACTGATACAACGTCAACGTGTTACTGATACAGCGTCAACGTGTGACTGATGCAACGTCAACATGTAACTGATACAACGTCAACATGTAACTGATACAACGTCAACGTGTAACTGATACAACGTCAACGTGTAACTGATACAACGTCAACGTGTAACTGATACGTCAACGTGTAACTGATACAATGTCAACGTGTGACTGATGCAACATCAACGTGTAACTGATACAACGTCAACGTGTAACTGATACAACGTCAACGTGTAACTGATACAACGTCAACGTGTAACTGATACAACGTCAACGTGTAACTGATACAACGTCAACGTGTAACTGATACAACGTCAACGTGTGACTGATACAACGTCAACGTGTAACTGATACAACGTCAACGTGTAACTGATACAACGTCAACGTGTGACTGATACAACGTCAACGTGTAACTGATACAGCGTCAACGTGTAACTGATACAGCGTCAACGTGTAACTGATACAACGTCAACGTGTAACTGATACAACGTCAACATGTGACTGATACAACGTCAACGTGTAACTGATACAACGTCAACATGTGACTGATACAACGTCAACATGTGACTGATGCAACGTCAACATGTGACTGATGCAATGTCAACATGTGACTGATGCAACGTCAACGTGTGACTGATGCAACGTCAACGTGTGACTGATACAACGTCAACGTGTGACTGATACAACGTCAACATGTGACTGATACAACGTCAACGTGTAACTGATACAGCGTCAACGTGTAACTGATACAGCGTCAATGAACCTCTAAAGATGTTATGCATTTGTATTTCCCCCTTTTTAATTTTGCAATAATGTAAATGTTTCATTTAATGTGACCTATTTACCTGTGCGCTTTATTGTGGCAGGTCCCATGGTGAGCCGGGGATGGAGTCTCTTGAAATGTATCCATTTCATTTGTAAATTACCATCATAAATTAAAACGTGTACATAGATGTGATTTGAAATGTAAATCATATAGTGTTTATACAGCTATTTCAATTCATTTGATATATGTATAAACCATTTTGAAAGCCTATGCGTGAATACTATATTAGCTTCCTTTCACATTCCATACCTTCATTCATTTGAATCTGGAAGTTTAATCTGCTACACCAGAGGATTGTTCTGTAGACTAGAGGGGGGGTCCTCAGGATGTTTACCACCTGGGCGTCTCTCTGCAACCACAAGCTCCTGATGGATGAGTGTGTTAGTCAGGGTCTGTGCGCGCGTGCGTGCGTGTGTGTGTGTGTATGTCTTTGCTTGCGTGTTTGTGTTTTCCTACTGCTAATTTCTCCTGTTTGAGGTATAAAGGTTCTCTCCAGACAGAGAATGCACCTTCCCTGTGTATCTACCTCTAGACCCGCTCCCTCTCTGCTCTATAGCTGGTTACCTCTCCCTTCTACTTTTCTGTTGTTCATTTGTTATTTTTAAGATACATCATCTGTGTGGAGTCATCCAGGGAACATAAACTTGGCACCAATCACAGACCATGAGGATATACAGTACCTTGCAAAAGTATTCACCCCCCTTGGCATTTTTCCTATTTTGTTGCATTACAACCTGTCATTTAAATGGATTTTTATTTGTATTTCATGTAATGGACATACACAAAATAGTCCAAATTTAGTTTCAAAATTCAACAACAAAAAATAACGGAAAAGTGGTGAGTGCACATGTATTCACCTCCTTTACTATGAAGCCCCTAAATAAGATCTGGTGCAACCAATTACCTTCAGAAGTCACATAATTAGTTAAATAAAGTTCACCTGTGTGCAATTGAAGTGTCACATGATTTGTCACATGATCTCCATATATATACACCTGTTCTGAAAGGCCCCAGAGTCTGCAACACCACTAAGCAAGGGGCACCATCAAGCAAGCGGCACCATGAAGACCAAGGAGCTCTACAAACAGGTCAGGGACAAAGTTGTGGAGAAGTACAGATCAGGGTTGGGTTATAAAAAAAAATCAGATACATTGAACAACCCAACGGAGCACAATTAAATCCATTATTAAACAATGGAAGGAATATGGCACCACAACAAACCTGCCAAAAGAGGGACGCCCATCAAAACTCACGGACCAGGCAGGAGGGTATTGATCAGAGAGGCAACAAAGAGACCGAAGATAACCCTGAAAGAGCTGCAAAGCTCCACAGCAGAGATTGGAGTATCTGTCCATAGGACCACTTTAAGCTGTACACTCCACAGAGCTGGGCTTTACGGAAGAGTGGCCAGAAAAAAAGCCATTGCTTAAAGAAAAAAATAAGCAAACATGTTTTGTGTTCGCCAAAAGGCATGTGGGAGACTCCCCAAACAGATGGAAGAAGGTACTCTGGTCAGATGAGACTAACATTGAGCTTTTTGGCCATCAAGGAAAACACTATGTCTGCCGCAAACCCAACACTTCCCATCACCCCGAGAACATCATCCCCACAGGGAAGGGTGGTGGTGGCAGAATCATGCTGAGGGATGTTTTTCATCAGCAGGGACTGGGAAACTGGTCAGAATTGAAGGAATGATGGGTGGCGCTAAAAACAGGGAAATTCTTGAGGGAAACCTGTTTCAGTCTTCCAGAGATTTGAGACTGGGACGGAGGTTCACCTTTCTGCACGGCAATGACCCTAAGCATACTGCTAAAGCAAAACTCAAGTGGTTTAAGGGGAAACATTTAAATGTCTTGGAATGGCCTAGTCAAAGCCCAGACCTCAATCCAATGGAGAATATGTGGTATAACTTAAAGATTGCTGTGCCCCAGCAGAACCCATCCAACTTGAAGTAGCTGGAGCAGTTTTGCCATAATGAATGGGCAAAAATGTAGTGGCTAGATGTGCCAAGCTTCTAGAGACATACCCAAAGAGAGTTGCAGCTGTAATTGCTGCAAAAGGTGTCTCTAGATAGTATTGCCTTTGGGGGGTGAATAGTTATGCACGCTCAAGTTCTGTTTTTGTCTTATTTCTTGTTTGTTTCACAAATCAAAATATTTAGTATCATCAAAGTGGTAGGCATGTTGTGTTAATCAAATGAGACAAACCCCCTAAAAATCCATTTTAATTCCAGGTTGTCAGGCAACAAAATAGGAAAAATGCCAAGTTGGTGAATAATTTTGCAAGCCACTGCGACACACTGCTCATCACACAGTGGCCTTTTAAAATGTTCTTTGGTTGCCGTAAAATGTCTCTCCTGTCTCCATCAATGCAATCCTGTCATCCAGTGGAGGCTTTGGCTCTGGCTGCATGCCATTCCAAAAAGCTCCTCCCACTCCAGAAGTCCCTGATTTGTTGGTCAGTGGTCAATGTGAGTTGATTGGTCAGTTTGACCTCCCCGCGCCCCCCTCTCTGTCTCTGATTGGTGTGTTTGTGGGTGTAGGAGGGTCCTTATGTGATGCTGAAGAAGAACTGGGAGATGTTTGAGGGGAATGACCAGTTCGAGGGCTACTGCGTGGACTTGGCCTCAGAGATCGCCAAACACATCGGCATCAAGTACAAGATCGCCATCGTCCCTGACGGCAAGTACGGAGCCAGAGACCCCGAGACCAAGATCTGGAATGGCATGGTGGGAGAACTGGTCTATGGGGTAAGGATGGAGGGAGGATGGGAAGGAGTGATGTTTGGAAATTGTTACTTTTAGTTCCTTTCATCTTATCTTGGAGTTTGATGTAGTTCTACTGAGGATAGTTAGTTCCTATTAAACAAAGTTAATCTATATTGTTAGATACTGTCATGGTACTTTTTAATTAGACAGACAAGACATTTCAGCCCATTTTTTAAATTGTATTATTATTATTTTTTACATTTGAATTCATCAGGGACTGCAGCACCCTCAGCACCCCTATTATCCAGGAGATGTGCCTAAAGCAGTGTTTCTTAATCCTGGTCCTGGGGACCCAACGGGATACATTATGCTTTTACCCAATCACTACACACCTGATTCCACTATTCAACTCATGATCAAACCTTTCATTTGTGGAATCAGGTGTGTAATGCTAGGCCAAAATCTAAAATGTGCACCCTGGGTCCCCAGGACCAGGATAAAGAAACACTGTCCTAAATAACACAAACTGGGATCATGACCTCTCAGACTAGTTATTATTTAACATAGTTATCTAACCCAAGGGTGGTAAACTATCTATCCAATATCCCGGTGCATTGAAAATATGGTACTGGAACTGACCTTGTGTATATATACAGAACAAAAATATACATGTAACATGTAAAGTGTTGGTCCCATGTTTCATGAGCTGAAATAAAAGATCCCAGAAATGTTTCACACACACAAAAAGCTTATTTCTCTCAAATGTTGTGCACAAATTTGTTTACATCCCTGTTAGTGAGCATTTCTACTTTACGAAGATAATAAATCCACCTGACAGATGTGGCATATCAAGAGCTGATTACACATGATCATTACACACCTTGTGCTGATGACAGTAAAAGGCCACTGTAAAATGTGCAGAAATGAATGTTAACGTATCTATCATAAGCTTCCTGCAACGTTGTTTTAGAGAATTTGGCAGTATGTCCAAACCGTGGTCACAACCGCAGACCACGTGTAACCATGCTAGCCCAGGACCTCCACATCCGGCTTCTTCACCTGCAGGATCGTCTGAGACCAGCCATCAGCTGATGAAACTGTGGATTTGCACAATTGAAGAATGTCTTCACAAAATGTCAGAAAGCATCTCAGGGAAGCTCATCTGCGTATTCGTCTTCCCCAGGGTGTTGACCTGACTGCAGTTCGGCCTCATAACCGACTTCTGTGGGAAATGGTCACCTTCAAAGGCCAGTGGCACACTGGAAAAGTGTGCTTTTCATGGATGAATCCCGGTTTCAACTGTACTGGTCAGATGAAAGACGTTTGGCATCATGTGGCTGAACGGTTTACTGATGTCAACGTTGTGAGCAGTGCCCCATGGTGGGGTTATGGTATGGAAAGACATAAGCTACGTACAACCAACACAATTGCATTTTATCGACGGTCATTTGAATGCACAGAGATACCGTGAAGAGATCCTGAGGCACATTGTCGTGCCATTCATCCACCGCCATCACCTTATGGTGCAGTATGATAATGCACGGCTCCATTTCGCAAGGATCTGAACACAATTCCTGGAAGCTGGAAATATCAAAGTTCTTACATTGGCCTGCATAATCACCAGACATGTCACCCATTGAGCATGTATGGAATGCTCCGGAAAGAATGTGTATGACAGCCTGTTCCAGTTCCCGACAATATCTAGCAACTTCACACAGCCATTGAAGAGCAGTGGGACATTTATTCCACAGGTCACAGTCAACAGCCTGAGCCACTCTATGCAAAGGAGAGATGCCGTGCTGCATGAGGCAAATGGTTGTCACACCAGATACTGACTGCTTTTCTGATCCACTTCTTTCTTTTTTTATCTGTGACCAACAGATGCATTTCTTTCTTCCCAGTCATGTGAAATCCATAGATTAGGGCCTAATGCATTTATTCAGTTGACTGATTTCCTTGTAGGAACTCTAATATTACTTACTTTATCGTGTTCTTCTTATTTCCTATTTTTATATCTCGTGTTTTTTTGTTCTACCTTGTTAATTTTTTTATCACAATGTTATTGATTACCACATTGTTGGGTTTAGAGCGGCAAGAAAAGCATTTCACTGTATAGTTGTGCATGTGACTTGAAACTTGAAACTTGAAAGTATTGTGTCTACTCTACCCTTGCTGGCTTTCACTTTGGAAACATCTAACCCCCGTCCTGTCTCTGACCCCCATCTAAATAATAGCTCTAGACTGCTGCTTGATTTTCTCTCTCGTCCACTGTGCTTAATTCATCCCAGGATTCAGTCATATTTTCTCCAGCTGCCTGCCAGCAGACACATTGGAATAGTGACTGTAATCAGTCGATGACTAATCTACTTTGTACATTTTCGAAAGTCAGGCTTCTCTCTGACTATATCAGTGGTGTGTGTGTGTGTGTGTGTGTGTGTGTGTGTGTGTGTGTGTGTGTGTGTGTGTGTGTGTGTTCTACTCCAGCGACTGTACATGAATGTGTGTTCTCGCTCCGTAAGCACATTTTACAGAATGAGTCATTACCAGTCACAGAATTCATTCACTTTGAATAATTCTAAACATTCCCAGTCGTGTCCAATCATTGATCTGTTCTAGCTGAGGGGAGATAATGTATTTATCTGTCCCTCATCTTCTTTCCCTCTCTCTCGCTCTCTTACTTTCTCGCTCTCTTACTTTCTCCCTCTCTCGCTCTCTTACTTTCTCCCTCTCTCGCTCTCTTACTTTCTCCCTCTCTCGCTCTCTTACTTTCTCCCTCTCTCGCTCTCTTACTTTCTCCCTCTCTCGCTCTCTTACTTTCTCCCTCTCTCGCTCTCTTACTTTCTCCCTCTCTTTCTCTCTTACTTTCTCCCTCTCTCGCTCTCTTACTTTCTCCCTCTCTTTCTCTCTTACTTTCTCTCTCTCTCGCTCTCTTGCTTTCTCTCTCTCTCGCTCTCTTACTTTCTCTCTCTCGTTCTCTAACTTTCTCTCTCTTACTTTCTCCCTCTCTCGCGCTCTTACTTTCTCTTTCTCGCTCTCTTACTTTCTCTCTCTCTCGCTCTCTTACTTTCTCTCTCGCTCTCTTACTTTCTCATTCTCTCACTTTCTCTCTCTCTCGCTCTCTAACTTTCTCTCTCCCTCTCTCGCTCTAACTTGCTCTCTTACTTTCTCCCTCTCTCGCTCTCTTACTTTCTCCCTCTCTCGCTCTCTTACTTTCTCTCTCTCTCTCACTTTCTCTCTCTCTATATATTTCTCTCCTTCTCTCTCGCTCTGTCTGTCTCACACACTCTGTTTCTCTCTCTTCAGCTCTATTGTTCCCTTTGTCTATTTCTTAATTCTCTCATACTCTTTCTTCTCTTGTAGGGAAAATGCATGTATTATGTACTGTATTGTTGATTTATATGAATCCAAGGTGAATTGTCGCAGCACTAAAATAAGGATGTTTTCTCCCTGGTGTATGTGGTGGATAGGAAGACAGACCTTGATGGTTGATTTGTATTCTGGTTTCCTGTGTCTGGCCTTTATGAATGATTTTCTGTCTCCCTCCCCCGCTCTCCCTCCCAATCTCTCCCCCTCTCTCCCATCCCTGACTCTCCTTTTCCCTAACCCCGCCCTTCCCCCCGTCCTGTAGAAAGCAGAGATAGCAGTAGCCCCTCTGACTATAACCCTGGTACGTGAGGAGGTGATAGACTTCTCTAAGCCCTTCATGTCTCTGGGCATCTCCATCATGATCAAGAAGCCCCAGAAGTCTAAACCTGGAGTGTTCTCCTTCCTGGACCCTCTGGCCTACGAGATCTGGATGTGCATCGTCTTCGCTTACATAGGGGTCAGTGTGGTGCTGTTTCTGGTGAGTGTGTGTGTGACCACAATCA
Organism: Oncorhynchus kisutch; assembly: GCF_002021735.2. Classification (NCBI taxonomy): domain Eukaryota; kingdom Metazoa; phylum Chordata; class Actinopteri; order Salmoniformes; family Salmonidae; genus Oncorhynchus; species Oncorhynchus kisutch. The sequence continues at coordinate 79,542,642 of NC_034188.2, read as the reverse complement.
GTTGAATCAGCTGTGTAGAGCTGGGCTAGAATAAAAGCCTGGACACCTTGTAACCAGCCCCTTTCCTCTGTCCCCAGGTGAGTCGCTTCAGTCCATATGAGTGGCATGCAGAGGAGCCAGAGGAAGGCTCTACTGAGCCAGGCCCCACTGACCAGCCACCCAATGAGTTTGGCATCTTCAATTCACTCTGGTTCTCACTGGGGGCCTTCATGCAGCAGGGCTGCGACATCTCACCACGGTGAGTGTGTGTGTATATGTGTGCGTGACTGTGTATGGGTGCATGTGTGTGAGTGCTTGTCTGTGTGTCTGCCAACCCATCTGTCTCTAATGTCAGAGTGCGTTTGTCCTGTGTCAGAAACTGTTGGTCATACTGAGTGTTGTGATTCAAACCAGTTGACTCAGTGTCAGACAGCCTCTCTCTATTGTACTATTGTGACATACACTGGTGTCCAGTGTGAGACGGGAGCGAAAGATGTGTCAAAGAAACACACACACACAACAGCACACTAAGTATGACCCCTTGGTCAGCCTTCATTTTGTGTGGGAGACTGGCGGTTTGCTGCATATTAAACTTTAATGCTTCAACGGGGGAAAAAGTCATGCTTTATTTTTAGAATATTTATAAGAATATAGCATTTTATTATTGATAACCTCAGAATGCAGTTTAGTGAAATATTAATGTCCACCATCCACATACCTTTAGGGAGAACATCTGAGAGAGAGAGTGAGAGAGAGAGAGAGAGAGAGAGAGAGAGAGAGATTTCTCTGACGTGTTAAAATATTCTTTATTGGGTCTGGGAGCCCACCACACAATACATACTCATGCAAAACCATAGTTACACATCAATTAAAAACACAACTCCAATTACTCCTCCACAGTAACTAAACACAACAATCTCTGAATACTCCATATACTCATAAACAGATAAATAGTTGGCAAACTCAACCCTCAGTCTTTCTGCCAACATGCCCTCCAGCATTCCCACCACATCCACAGACCCCTGTCCCCGGATACTGTTCTTTCGGGTCTTCCATATCGCTGATTTTGCTGCCCCTAACACAAAATTAAGCAACACAACTACACCCTTTTGACTAAACCTGTACTTTGGCCCAAATATATGCAGTTGGGAAGGGAAAACCTCTCCCAATGCTGAGAACCAATTAGTGATCAGTTCAATCATCCGGACCAACCTGGAACACTGTAAAAACAAATGTACCCGAGTTTCAGACTCAGCACAGAATGGACACCCCTCCCCAACAGTAGGATCCAGGTGTACCAGATACATATTGGTGGCTATGGATCCATGTATTATCCTCCATTGGAGGTCAGCTGTCCTCTTATCAATAGGCAGTTTGCATAATGATCGCCAACAGCCTTTTACCCTTCAGGGAAGAGGCATGGGACACCTTTACACATATTCTGTACATGGCCTTCGTTCCCACCTCCTTGAACTCCCCCAGCTCTGGGGTATCGAAGGAAAGCAGCATCCCCACATCCTCCTCGAATGCCCCCGCTGCAGCTCTAACAATCGGTGCAGGGAACACATAACACATAATCCTGACCCTCCTTCCACCGATCAGATTTGGAAGTATCAGTCACATACTGCAGATTAAGCATTAGCAAGGAGTCACAGACCTCAGCGATGACCTTCCTTAGTAGGCGAGATGATCGGATCCCCGCTCTTTCTCCCAGCTCCTCCAACAATCTATTCCTGTTCCGCATCAGATGACCCAGCTTGGTACACCCCACGCCTAACAGGCATGAACGTAGGCTAGCTGAACCCAGAACACGGGACTGGATGGCAGTGTTGTGAAAAAGAGGCACTTCAAAAAGCCACATCCCTGGTGGCGTGCCGGCCTTACGGGACTTGACAAGAACTCCAAGCCTGCATAACAGACTCATAAAATGGAGTCAGGCCAGGCAAATCACCCCCTCCAGCTTTAAGAGGAAAAGGTGTTTGTCTAAGCCCAAACAGCCACCTCCTCATCAATGTGTAGGCTGTGTCAACCCAGCTAGAACCGTCACTCTACAACAGTCTCTGGGCTGCTAGAGCCGTCACTGTACAACAGTCTCTGGGCTGCTAGAGCCGTCACTGTACAACAGTCTCTGGGCTGCTAGAGCCGTCACTGTACAACAGTCTCTGGGCTGCTAGAGCCGTCACTGTACAACAGTCTCTGGGCTGCTAGAACTGTCACTGCACAACAGTCTCTGGGCTGCTAGAATCGTCACTGTACAACAGTCTCTGGGCTGCTAGAACCGTCACTACAACAGTCTCTGGGCTGCTAGAACAGTCACTGTACAACAGTCTCTGGAGTCTCTAGAGGAAATGTCCACCAGGCCTTGCCCACCCTCGTACAGTGGCAGGTACAAGGCTGCAGCTTTAATCCAGTGTTGTCCAGACCAGAAGAAATTGACATGGGTCCTCTGAAGCTGTTGTATCAGACCCTTTGGTGGCTGCAAAATCATTAGTCTGTGCCACAGGGTAGAGGCAGCAAGATTATTTGCTACCAGTACCCTTCCACTATAAGACAGCTGGGGCAGCACCCATTTCCACCTTGACAGTCTGGCACACACTTTCTCCACTACACCCTCCCAGTTATTTTTCTGAAAGACATTGTAGTTTAGAAAGAAAAGAAAAGTCTTCATCCCATCTCTGCCCCACTGAAGCCCCCCTGGTAACCGTGGAGCGGACCCCATCTGAAGCTGACCTGCCCACGGTGCTTCACTCTTTCCCCAATTGACTCTAGCTGAGGAGGCCCCCTCACTCCCTGTAATAAAAACTGTCACGTCATCTGCATACGCAGACAGTGCTATCGTGGGACCCTTCATTACACCTGGCACAGAGAAACCAGTAAGCTTCGCTCTTAAAAAACAAAGCATTGGTTCAATCGCCAGACTATGTAACTGCCCTGAAATTGGGCATCCCTGCCTGATGCCCCTTTGGACAGGGATGGGGCAACTCAAACCACCCCCCACCTTCACCATACACGAGGCCCCAGCATACAGTTAATGCATCCAAGACAAAAAAACATCCCCAAACCCAAAGGCTTTCATTGTTTTAACTTCTTGCGTCGAGCAATCCCGTATCCGGGAGCGTAATCATAGCCTCAAGCTCATTACCATAACGCAACGTTAACTATTCATGAAAATCGCAAATGAAATTAAATAAATATATTGGCTCACAAGCTTAGCCTTTTAGCCAACACTGTCATCTCAGATTTTCAAAATATGCTTTTCAACCATAGCTATACAAGCATTTGTGTAAGAGTATTGATAGCTAGCATAGCATTAAGCCTAGCATTCAGCAGGCAACATTTTCACAAAAACAAGAAAAGCATTCAAATAAAATTATTTACCTTTGAAGAACTTTGGATGTTTTCAATGAGGAGACTCTCAGTTAGATAGCAAATGTTCAGTTTTTCCAAAAATATTATTTGTGTAGGAGAAATCGCTCTGTTTTGTTCATCACGTTTGGCTAAGAAAAAAAAAAGAAAATTCAGTCATTACAACGCCAAACTTTTTTCCAAATTAACTCCATAATATCGACAGAAACATGGCAAACGTTGTTTAGAATCAATCCTCAAGGTGTTTTTCACATATCTATTCGATGATAAATCATTTGTGGCAGTTTGGTTTCTCCTCTGAACCAAATGGAAAAATGCACACAGCTGGAGATTACGCAATAATTTCGACGGAGGACACCAAGCGGGCACCTGGTAAATGTAGTCTCTTATGGTCAATCTTCCAATGATACAAATACATCACAATGCTGCAGACACCTTGGGGAAATGACAGAAAGTGTAGGCTCATTCCTGGCGCATTCACAGCCATATAAGGAGACATTGGAACACAGCGCCTTCAAAATCTGGGACATTTCCTGTTTGAAATTTCATCTTGGTTTCGCCTGTAGCATCAGTTCTGTGGCACTCACAGATAATATCTTTGCAGTTTTGGAAACGTCAGAGTGTTTTCTTTCCAAAGCTGTCAATTATGTGCATAGTCGAGCATCTTTTCGTGACAAAATATCTTGTTTAAAACGGGAACGTTTTTTTATCCAAAGATTAAAAGAGCGCCCCCTATATCAAAGAAGTTAAACATGTACTGGTGGTCAATACGATCAAAAGCCTTCTCCTGATCCAAAGAAAGTAAACCCACATTTACATCAGACAGTTTACAAATGTCTAAAACATATCTTATTAGAAACAAGTTGTCAACAATAGAGCGATCAGGTACACAGTAGGACTGGTCCTTGTGGACCAACAATCCCAGATACTCTTTCAACCTGTTTGAGAGACATTTAGAAACAATTTTATATTCTGCGCACAGCAAAGCAACAGGTCTCCAATTTTTTATGAGAGCCAAATCCCCCTTTTTTGGCAACAGTGAAAGCACCACACGTTGACAGGATACAGGAAGAGAACCCTCATGAAAAGATTCAAACACCACTTCATTAAAATCCTCCCCAATAGACCCCCAAAAGTGCTTATAGAAATCAGATGGTAAACCATTGATGCCAGGGGCTCGGCCTGTAAGGGTTGTCGTCGGTGGAAGAAGGAGAGGACCAAAGCGCAGCTTGGTTAGTGTTCATCTTTTTAATAAGAAACTGAACACTGTCGTGGAAATTTCCTCTATTTACCAAATCATGAGAGCAAAATAAATAAATAAATAAAAGAAAATAAATACAGTTGGGAAAGAGGTAGTTGTTGGGGCTAAATTATAGGTGGGCTATGTACAGGTGCAGTAATCTGTGAGCTGCTCTGACAGCTGGTGCTTAAAGCTAGCGAGGGAGATAAGTGTTTCCAGTTTCAGAGATTTTTGTAGTTCGTTCCAGTCATGGGCAGCAGGGAAGTGGAAGGAGAGGCGGCCAAAGAAAGAATTGGTTTTGGGGGTGAACAGAGAGATATACCAGCTGGAGCGCGTGCTACAGGTGGGTGATGCTATGGTGACCAGCGAGCTGGCATAAGGGGGAACTTTTATAAAGGCCATGGCATGTTGATGCATTTCACTGTCATCAGTGGTCACCATCCCATCAGGGAGAAGAAGGCAGACCATCTGTTTACGTTGCAATGTCGACTGTCCTAGGTTTTTTTTAAGCACTAGGAGCATCCATATCCTTGAGGGAAGCGAAACGAGACCTAATCAAGGCACCCTTCACTCTTTCATGTAGAAACGACCTCAGTTCATGTCTCTTGTCCTGTAATTTCATGACTAATCCAGGGTCATTCTGAGTGAGCAGCTTCAATTCAATAGAGTTGATGTCCTGTTCAAGGGCCCTGATAGAGCAGTATACCTTTGACAAAATAATTGTATTTGGGCCTTCCAACCTCCCAGCATTGTCTCTAGAACCTCCCACCATTGTCTCTAGAAACTCCCACCATTGTCTCTAGAACCTCCCACCATTGTCTCTAGAACCTCCCACCATTGTCTCTAGAACCTCCCACCATTGTCTCTAGAACCTCCCACCATTGTCTCTAGAACCTCCCACCATTGTCTCTAGAACCTCCTACCATTGTCTCAAGGACTCAACATTCCCTTTTGTAACCCTCCATTTTTCCCAAAACAACAAACCTTTCACAAAACATGACATCATGTAACAATTTAACATTAAAATACCAGTAAGGTGATGACCTTCGTGGACAGGACAAGTGAATATCAACAGTAACAATATGGTGGTCAGAGAAACCTACAGGAGTAATGTCACACCTTCCAACCCTACTACAGTAATGCTCAGATACATACAACCTGTCTAACCTTCCAACCCTACTAGAGTAGTGATCAGATACATACAACCTGTCTAACCTGTCTAACCTTCCAACCCTACTACAGTAGTGATCAGATACATACAACCTGTCTAACCTGTCTAACCTTCCAACCCTACTACAGTAGTGCTCAGATACATACAACCTGTCTAACCTTCCAACCCTACTACAGTAGTGCTCAGATACATACAACCTGTCTAACCTTCCAACCCTACTACAGTAATGCTCAGATACATACAACCTGTCTAACCTTCCAACCCTACTACAGTAGTGCTCTGATACATACAACCTGTCTAACCTTCCAACCCTACTACAGTAATGCTCAGATACATACATCCTGTCTAACCTTCCAACCCTACTAGAGTAGTGATCAGATACATACAACCTGTCTAACCTGTCTAACCTTCCAACCCTACTACAGTAATGCTCAGATACATACAACCTGTCTAACCTTCCAACCCTACTAGAGTAGTGATCAGATACATACAACCTGTCTAACCTGTCTAACCTTCCAACCCTACTACAGTAGTGATCAGATACATACAACCTGTCTAACCTGTCTAACCTTCCAACCCTACTACAGTAGTGCTCAGATACATACAACCTGTCTAACCTTGCTGTACTGACATGACCTTCATTAACTTTTAACCATGTGTACTGCCTAACTTTTGCATTCCTTACTCTCCACACATCAGAAAGCTCAAACTCAGTTAATAGACCAGACAGGCAGGTAGCTGACCGCAGGTGAGGTTCTTCAGCAGTGCGGTCAACAGTAAAATCCACTGTACAGTTCCAGTCCCTCCCTAAAACCATACACCCCTCTTGGTCACACTGTCTTAAGGTTTCCTTTATTTGATCAAAAACAACAATACGCTCTGTACCCTCATTAGGAGCATAAACATAAAAAATAAAAAACAAGAACCCCATAACATCCACCTTGACCAATAAAACCCGACCCTTGACAATCTCCGTTGTAGATACCACAGTCACCCCTAAGCCTGAGGAAAACAAAATTGCCACCCCAGCACTGAAATTAGTACCATGACTGAGTACATGCTGCCCCTCCCACCACATACCCGTTAACCTCATTTTCCTCATCACTATGTGTCTCCTGTAGGAAAACTACATTAAGCCTTTTCTGTTTTATTACTTCTAATACCCAAGCCCTCTTATTCCTGTCCCTTCCCCCATTAATATTGAGAGAACCGACCCTTAGAACCTCCATATAGAAAAGAGAAAGGAAAAGCAGAAGAAACCACAGAGAAACCAGACAAAGATAAAAAATAAAAAAACACCCTATGAGGCATGATCATCATCATTGTTTTAATTTTCTCTTAACCTGACCATGTTTCCCATTACCTTTTGCTGCTGTGACAGCAGTAACACTACTCACTCAACTGGTCTAACCCCACCGTCTTCTGTAGCATCACAGCTGACCGCACAAACTTATCAACATCAAAAAAATCTGCCAATTTCACAGATTTCCCAAAAGTCTGATCCAGAAACCCATTTACCTCCTCTAGATTGTAAATTGAGTCCTTACCAGCTGCTATCGTATCAGGAGAGATATCCATATCCTTCTCCTGATCCTGATCCTCATCAACTGAGTCCACAGACCCCTGGCTCCCCTCTACCACATCACTTTCAACACTCCCCACTTGCACCCCATCACTCGTACCAGGCATCTCCTCCACTACCTGGGAGACTAGCCCCACCTGAACCCCATTACTCGTAGTGCGAATCTCCTCCACCAACTGGGAGCCTAGCTCTACATGAACCCCCTCCTGTACCCCATTACTCGTAGTGGGCATTTCCTCCACTACCTGGGAGCCTAGCTCTACATGAACCCCCTCCTGTACCCCATTACTCGTAGTGGGCATTTTCTCCACTACCTGGGAGCCTAGCTCTACATGAACCCCCTCCTGTACCCCATTACTCGTAGTGGGCATTTCCTCCACTACCTGGGAGCCTAGCTCTACATGAACCGTACTGTGCAACTCCTCACCAGTCTGAGGAAATGGCTCTTCAGATACATCCTTACCATCTACAACAATATTTTTCTGCTGCAAAACATTTCCCACTCACACTCAGGAATCCGGTACCTGGGCTTATTCAGGTTTTCTGAGGCTGTTTGCAACCCAACAGGACAATCTTAATTGAACTTGCAAACTTCCCAAACCGCAATAACTCGCGCTCCAATAGCTCATTGGGAATAAACGGTGATACATTCGAAATCGTTACCCTTGTTGATGGAGAAAAAAGCGCCATAACTTGAATTAACATACCTTTAAGAAGTACGCCATGCTCAACCATACGATCAACCAGACACTCTTCTTTAAGAAGTACACCATGCTCAACTATACGATCAACAAGACGCTCTTCTTTAAGAAGTACACCATGCTCAACTATACGATCAACAAGGCGCTCTTCTTTAAGAAATACACCATGCTCAACCATACGATCAACCAGACACTCTTCTTTAAGAAGTACACCATGCTCAACTATACGATCAACAAGGCGCTCTTCTTTAAGAAGTACACCATGCTCAACTATACGATCAACAAGACACTCTTCTTTAAGAAATACACTATGCTCAACCATACGATCAACCAGACACTCTTCTTTAAGAAGTACACCATGCTCAACCATACGATCAACAAGGCGCTCTTCTTTAAGAAATACACCATGCTCAACTATACGATCAACAAGACACTCTTCTTTAAGAAATACACCATGCTCAACCATACGATCAACAAGGCGCTCTTCTTTAAGAAATACACCATGCTCAACCATACGATCAACCAGACACTCTTCTTTAAGAAGTACACCATGCTCAACCATACGATCAACAAGGCGCTCTTCTTTAAGAAATACACCATGCTCAACTATACGATCAACATGACACTCTTCTTTAAGAAGTACACCATGCTCAACTATACGATCAACAAGGTGCTCTTCTTTAAGAAATACACCATGCTCAACCATACGATCAACAAGGTGCTCTTCTTTAAGAAGTACACCATGCTCAACTATACGATCAACAAGGCGCTCTTCTTTAAGAAATACACCATGCTCAACTATACGATCAACCAGACACTCTTCTTTAAGAAGTACACCATGCTCAGCTATACGATCAACAAGGCGCTCTTCTTTAAGAAGTACACCATGCTCAACCATACGATCAACAAGGCGCTCTTCTTTAAGAAATACCACCACTGCTACCAAATGCATAGAAGAAAAGGGATATCACCAAGAAAAGGAAAACTGAAAGAAAACCCAGGATATCTAACTCTACACAACACTCGCGCTAGCACTCACTCAAACAATTCCCAGCATGCACCAAACACTCCCAGCATGCAGAGAGAGAGAGAAAGCGAGAGAGAGAGAGAGAGAGAGAGAGAGGGACCGACCTTCAGCAGGTACAGTATCTACCACTTAACCAGAGTATTTTAGTACGTGGAAGGTACTTTTTCGACAGACTAATGGGCCGATTCACTTTATCACATTCTCTTTCTCTCACTGACACTCTGACACACACACAGGTCAACACTGTTTTACTCACTCACACTCAGGAATCCGGTACCTGGGCTTATTCGGGTTTTCTGAGGCTAATGGACATATTATGTAGCTTTACATCAGCCTTACATGATCAGCTGCCTGTGTTCTGTGCATTAGGACACACACACACGTACACACACACACACACACACACACACAGACACACAGACAGACAGACAGACACACACACACACACACACACACACACACACACACACACACACACACACACACACACACACACACACACACACTGCATTACCTCTATACTGTAACATTTGAATAATCTCCAAGCTCTGAAGGAGTGGCACTTGCTTTTTTTGAGAAAGTAACTTTGTGTGTGTATGGGTACATGCGTGCTTGTACGTGTGTTTGTGGTACAAGTCAATGTTCCATTACCTGAGGGAAGAGAACATTGAATGAGGACCGGGTGATTTGTCTTCTGAATTTTACCTGTCTCCCAGCCCTCTATCTAACTCTCCTCCCACTCCTCCCCTCTCTCTCTGTTTCTCTCCACCTCTCTCTCTCCCTCTCTCTCCTCCCATTCTGTCTGTTTCTCTCCACCTCTATATCTCTCCTCTTTCTCTCTCTCCCTCCCTCTCTTCCCCTTCACTCTGTTTTTCTCCACCTCTCTCTCCCTCCCTCTCACTTGAAATCACCTGTCGACTCCCACTAATCTCCATGAGTTTGAGTGACAGTCCAATTCCAGCCTCAGCCCTCGTGATGGCAGACACACACACACACACACACATACATACATACACACACATAATCATACACACACCTGCTTGTCCCCCTGTCCCCATGTGTGAATGGGAGTAATAACCGTCCCACAATTATATACTAATCTCATACGTATACTATAGCCAATGTTATACTATAGCCAACGTTATTCTGTAGCCAATGTTATTCTATAGCCAATGTTATTCTGTAGCCAACGTTATTCTGTAGCCAACGTTATTCTGTAGCCAATGTTATTCTATAGCCAATGTTATACTATAGCCAACGTTATTCTGTAGCCAATGTTATTCTATAGCCAATGTTATTCTATAGCCAACGTTATTCTATAGCCAATGTTATTCTAAAGCCAACGTTATTCTATACCCAACGTTATTCTAAAGCCAACGTTAGCAATTTAACCTCTCTAGGTTAGGGGGCAGCATTCGGAATTTTGGATTAAAAGCATGCCCAAATTCAACGGCCTGCTACTCGGGCCCAGAAGATATGATATGCATATAACTGGTAGATTTGGATAGAAAGCACAAATAGTGTCTGTGAGTCTAACAGAACTGATCTAGCAGGCGAAAACCTGAGATAAATCCATTCAAGAAGTAGTCTTTTTTTTGTTTTGTAGTTTTCTATACAATGCCATTACAGTAGCTATTGACTTAGGACTCCATTTGCAGTTCCTATGCCTTCCACTAGATGTCAACACTCTTTAGAAATCGTTTCAGGCTTGTATTCTTATAAATGAGGGAGTAAGACCAGTCTGAATGAGTGGACCTTAACTTGTCGCAGAGCTTTTTCAGGCGCATGTGCATTTCTTGTTTACCTTTTATATTGACAATGTTATTGTCCGGTTGAAAGATTATAGATCATTTAGGCTAAAAAACTACCTGAGGATGGAATATAAACATCGTTTTACATGTTTCTATGAACTTTACGGATCCAATTTTGATTTTTTTGTCTGATTGTTTTGACTGAGTTTGAGCCTGTGGATTACTGAAGAAAACGCGCTAACAAAACTGAGGTTTTTAGATATAAAGAGACTTCACTGAAGAAAAGGAACATTTATTGAGTAAATGAATGTCTTCTAATTGCCACCATATGAAGATCATCAAAGGTAAGGGATGAATTTTATCTCTAGCACTGAGTTTTGTAACGCTTCTGCTTGGCTGGTTACTGTTTGTAATAATTTGTCAACTGGGCTATGTTCTGGGCTAGGTATGTTCTGGGCTAGGTATGTTCTGGGCTATGTTCTGGGCTAGGTATGTTCTGGGCTAGGTATGTTCTGGGCTACGTATGCTTTTGCGGGAAAAGCATTTTATAAATTCGACACTGGGGTTGGTTTAACAAGAAGTTAGTCTTTAAACCTATGTAAAATATGTTTTGTTTTCTGAATGTTTATAATGAGCATTTCTGTAATTGAATTTGGCGCTCTGCAACCTCATTGGATGTTGGCCAGATAGGACGCTAGCGTCCCACGTACCCTAGAGAGATTTTAAATCACCCCATAATGTCACTACCAGTCCACCTCTATATGAAGCCTATTCTCTAAAATACAGATAGGTCGTCTCATTTCTGGATCAATACAGTCTGTAGCTAGGCGGTCTCATTTCTGGATCAATACAGTCTGTAGCTAGGCGGTCTCATTTCTGGATCAATACAGTCTGTAGCTAGGCGGTCTCATTTCTGGATCAATACAGTCTGTAGCTAGGCGGTCTCATTTCTGGATCAATACAGTCTGTAGCTAGGCGGTCTCATTTCTGGATCAATACAGTCTGTAGCTAGGTGGTCTCATTTCTGGATCAAGACAGTCTGTAGCTAGGTGGTCTCATTTCTGGATCAATACAGTCTGTATTGATCCAGAAATGAGAGGTCTCATTCTGGATCAATACAGTCTGTAGCTAGGTGGTTCCATTTCTGGATTGAGTATGAGTGCTTGTGATGTGTGTGTGTTGTGATCTGGGGTTTCTAAGTATATTGGTAATACTGTGTTGTGAGTGTATTGAATGTCTATAGGATCATTTGTATTCAGTGTCAGTCCCTGTTTCCCTGCTGGCAGTGATCACTGCAGTCTGAGAAGGAGCATCCTCTCTCTCACCACACAGTCCTATACTTAGACCTTAGAGTCTCTCTCTTCTCTCTCTCTCTCTCTCTCTCTCATCTCTCTCTCTCTCTCTCTCTCTCTCTCTCTCTCTCCTCTCTCTCTCTCTCATCTTCTCTCTTCTCTCTCTCTCTCCTCCTCGTCTCTCTCTCCTCTCTCCTCCTTCTCTCTCCTCTCTCCTCTTCTCTCTCTTCTCCTCCTCTCTCTTCTCTCCCTTCCTCTCTCTCTCTCTCCCTCTCCTCTCTCTCTCTCCCTTTCCTCTCTCTCCTCTCTCCCTTCCTCTCTTCTCTCTCTCCTGCCTCTTCTCTCTCTCTCTCTCTCCTCTCTCCTCTTCTCTCTCTCTCTCTCTCTCTCT